>NC_060197.1:33088674-33373674 GCF_021184085.1 Oncorhynchus gorbuscha
GTGCAAAAGGTTGTGGCATTTGTTTTATATCATGCTGTTAATAAGTCATGCAGAACAATGAAGTAACAAGACACGATATAGAGACACCAGTCATATTTCATTCAAGATTACTGACCAATCGTCATCTCTGAGTGCAAAAGCTGAATGTCTACCAGACAGCCATGTTCAATCCTAATACTGTAAGCATAGCCTCATCTTTGGCATGTCTTTCTGACACATGAATACAAACCAACAGTTTGCTGGCAGGACTTTGGAGGTTGACGACCGTTGGACGAAATCCACCCCTTGCTCCCTGAAGGTCAAATGTCAGAGGTTTTTGTGTTTCCCATCCATCTGCCATTCTGGCTCTGATTCTGGCACATAGGCTGGATGTTCTTTTGGCCAGGCAGAATGCTTCACGTGTGGCCAAGCAGAGACATTCTGGCTCTAATGATACCCCAGTCTGATGCATTTTGCCTGTATATGTAACTTCCACTCCCAGCTTGGTCAAAGCCAGATGTAAGCCTAATAGACCTTAGTTTTTAAAACCTGAGGTTTTTAGGTTTTTTGTTGAGATGTAGATGTGAAGGCTTTTTGTTATGCATTGGTATCATTGCTTTTGAAAAATATATTGTGGTACAGGGATCATAGGCGAAAGGGGTCACCGTTTGCTGTAGTGGGGTAATATTTATCATATAAGCGTAATATAGAGACCTCACATGCGACCTGTGATCTTGTGATCCAGTGACCTCTAAACCAGGCAGTGTCAGAAGATTTCAAAGACTCCAGCCACCCAAGCCATGGACTGTTCACTTTGCTACTGCATGGCAAATGGTACCAGTGCGCCAAGTCTGGAACCAACAGGAGCCTGAACCCCCAATCCATAACACTGCTCTCTAGGGTATGTGGGACGCTAGCATCCCATCTGGCAAACATCCAGTGAGATTGCAGAGCGCCAAATTCAAATACAGAAATGCTCATTATAAAAATTCAGAAAACAAAACATATTTTACAGAGGTTTAAAGATTAACTTCTTGTTAATCCGACCACGGTGTCAGATTTATAAAATGCTTTTCGGCAAAAGCATACCTAGCCCAGAACATATCTAGTCCAGAACATAGCCCTGTTGACAAATTATTACAAACAGTAACCAGCCAAGCAGAAGCGTTACAAAACTCAGAAATAGAGATAAAATGAATCCCTTACCTTTGATGATCTTCATAGGGTGGCACTCAGAAGACATTCATTTACTCAATAAATGTTCCTTTTGTTCGATAAAGTCTCTATATCAAAAATCCTCAGTTTTGTTTTGCGCCTTTTCTTCAGTAATCCACAGGCTCAAACACAGTCAAAACAGGCAAACAAAAAATCCAAATTGTATCCGTAAAGTTCATAGAAACATGTCAAATGATGTTTATATTCAATCCTCAGGTTGTTTTTAGCCTAAATTATCTATAATATTTCAACCTGACAATAACGTTGTCAATATAAAAGGTAAACAAGAAATGCACTCTCTCGGTATTGCGCATGAAAAAGCTCTGTGACACGTCAGGGTCCACTCGTTCAGACTGGTCTTACTCCCTCATTTATAAAATTACAAGCCTGAAACAATTTCCAGAGACTGTTGACATCTGGTGAAAAGCATAGGAACTACAAATTGAGTCCTAAATCAATGGATACTGTAATGGCATTGAATAGAAAACTGCAAAAACCACACAAAAAATACTTCCTGAATGGCTTTTTCTCAGGTTTTCGCCTGCCAAATCAGTTATGTTATACTCACAGACACTATTTTAACAGTTCTGGAAACTTTAGAGTGTTTTCTATCCAGTTCTACCAGTTTTATGCATATCATGTCTTCTGGGCCCGAGTAGCAGGCGGTTTAATTTGGCTAATGCTTTTCATCCAAAATTCTGAACGCTGCCCCCTACCCTAGAGAGGTTCACAAGGCTGCTAAATAGCAAATCAAATAACAACCCAGACTACCTGCATTGACCTTTTCCTTCACTGACTGTGCACACACACTTGACTCTATCCACACACTCACACATACACTGAACAAAAATGTGAATGCACAATGTAAAGTGTTGGTCCCATGTTTCATGGGCTGAAAAAAAAGGTCCCAGACATTTTCCATTCACACAAAAAACATATTTCTCTCAAATTTGTTTACATCCCTGTTAGTTAGCATTTCTCCTCTGCCAAAATAATCCATCCACCTGTCAGGTGTGGTATATCAAGAGGCAGATTAAACAGCAGGATTACTACACAGGTGCTCCTTGTGCTGGGGACAATAAAGGGCCAATCTAAAATGTGCAGTTTTGTCACACAAAACAATGCCACAGATGTTTCAAATTTTGAGGGAGCGTGCAATTTGCATACTGACTGCAGGGTGTCCAACAAAGCTTTTGCCAAAGAATTGAATTTTAATATCTCTACCATAAGACGCCTCTTGTTTTGGAGAATTTGGCATACATCCAACCGACCTTACATCTGCAGACAATGTGTATGGGTGAGCCATTTTCTGATGTCTTCCATGGCCTGCATACACACCCATTGAGTATGTTTGAAATGCTCTGGATCGACATGTACGACATTGTGTTCCAGTTCCCTTAAATATCCAGCAACTTCGCACAGCCATTAAGAGGAGCGGGACCACATTCCACAGGTCACAATCAACAGCCTGATCAACTCTATGCGAAGGAGATGAGTCACACTGCATGAGGCAAATGGTGGTCAGACCAGATACTAACTGGTTTTCTGATCTACGCCACGTCCTTTGTTTTAGGTATGTCATGACTGTCCTGGTGTGATCCAAATGGGCCGATCAAGGTTGCGGTGAATGAACTTCGACCAGATGCCCTCTCACTCACAAAGGGGAGGAGGGAACTGGTGTGGGGGGTTTGACACCTCACACCCTGTCGTAAATTTAAGTTAGAAGAAGACTCTCTCCCTCCCTCCCTCTTCAAATGCGCATAGGAATGTGCCTTTGTTTCACAGACAGTCATCCCGCCGAAACTCTTTCTAAAGTGAATAATGGAACAATATTCAAACATAAGAACGTGGGGAATGGTCCGTGGGGAGCTATAGAAAAATAATGTCATATTGGTTTTTATTTTGTGATGTCATTAAAAATGGTATGGACGAAATACTGTAACTTGGAAAGTATATCCCCTTCATCTGTCAAGTTTTCATCCTTAACATTGTATATGAAATATGAACAATTATGAAAGTACTTTGGTTAAGATAGGAATGTGATTTGAAGAGGTATAAGAGAATATATCTCCTATAAACTGTGCATTGTAAATAGCCACGCCCCGATTGAGGTCAGAGAGTGTGTTAGACCGATGGAACCGTCCCCTTTTACCAGAGTGCATAAAGGCTTGGGAGATATATCAACCTTTAGACCAGGAAATGTGGTACAGATGATTAGCTGTCTTGAGTCAAATATCTAGAAAATCGAAGTGAGACTCTCCTACTATGCTCATCATCAATGGGAACCATTGACACGGCTGGCTAGCTATCTTCCGGAGTGAACAACAGTAGAAGATGGAAAAGGGGAGACACCTTTCAGACAATCAGAGCCCTACCAGCTTGCTGCTGAAAGGCCAGCAACCTTCCTAAGGAGTGGTGGTTCCGACAGAGATAAACAGCAATTTCTTATTCCAAACGTGAGAATAGTTTACTGTGAGAATAGTTCTGAAATATATAGACGATGTGTCTTTTTCTCCCGCTCCATGTCATTGTGTAGAAAGCCACATATTGTAAAGGTCTGCTTGGGACCTTTGTCTAATTTATTAAGTGTGTATGTTATCCTGTTATTATTTAGTTATCTAGTAAATAAATCATTAATAATTGCAGATGCAGGAGGTTACGACTGTTCAGAATGATGATATGATAAGAGGTAATGGTTAATAAAATGACTGTTTATCGATGTAATAGATATATAACTTATAGAGTTTAATTCGGGAGATGGTAACTCTTTAAACAACCTCCATGGTGCCCCCAATTCCTAATGAGTTAATTGTTACATGATGAATTTAAATCGTGTAACAATTCAACATAGTCAATGGATTAAATAAATAACAGTTATAACGACAGGTATCTGTGACCAACAGATGCAGACAGTGCATTCAGAATTTATTCAGACCCCTTGACTTTTTCCACATTTTGTTACGTTACAGCCTTATTCTAAAATGTATTAAATAGTTTTTTTCCCTCATCAATCTACACACAAATACCCCATAATGACAAAGCAAAAACAGGTTTTAGAAATGTTTGCTCATTTTATATTTTATTTAATTAAATGAAATATCACAATTACTTCAGTATTCAGACCCTTTACTCAGAACTTTGTTGAAGCACCTTTGGCAGTGATTACAGCGTTGCTACACAGCTATTTTCAGGTCTCTCCAGAGACGCTCTGGAGCAGGTTTTCATCAGCGATCTCTCTATACTTTGCTCTGTTCAACTTTCCCTTTATCCTTGTCTCCCAGTTCCTGCTGCTGAAAAACATCCCCACAGCATGATGCTGCCATCACCATGCTTCACCATACGTATGGTGCCAGGTTTCATCCAGACGTGACGGTTGGCATTCAGGCCAAATAGTTCAATCTTGGTTTCATCAGACCAGATAATCTTGTTTCTCATGGTCTGAGAGTCTTTAGGTGCCTTTTGGCAAACTCCAAGTGGGCTGTCATGTGCCTTTTACTGAGGAGGGGCCACTCGGATTGGTGGAGTGCTCCAAAGATGCTTGTCCTTCTGGAAGGTTATCCCATCTCCAAAGAGGAACTCTGGAGCTTTGTCAAAGTGACAGTGTGCAAAGCTGTGATCAAGGCAAAGGGTGGCTGGCTCCTTTGAATGAGCAGTTTTTGCTTACTACATGATTCCATATGTGTTATTTCATAGTTTTGATGTCTTCGCTATTATTCTACAATGTAGAAAATAGTGAATGTAAAGAAAAACCCCTCGAATGTGTAGGTGTGTCCAAACCTTTGACTGGTACTGTATATACACTGAGAGTACAAAACAATATAACACCTTACTAACATTGAGTTGTAGCCCCTTTTGCCCTCAGAATAGTTTCAATTATTCAGGGCATAGACTCTACAAGGTGTCGATAGCATTCCACAGGGATGCTGGCCATGCTGACTGTAATGCTTACCACAGTTGTATCAAGTTTGTTGGATGTCCTTTGGGTGGTGGACCATTCTTCATACACACAGGAAACTGTTGAGTGTGAAAAACCCACCAGCGTTGCAATACCCCAGTCAAATGCACTTAAATATTTTGTCTTGCCCATTCACCCTCTGAAT
Organism: Oncorhynchus gorbuscha; assembly: GCF_021184085.1. Classification (NCBI taxonomy): domain Eukaryota; kingdom Metazoa; phylum Chordata; class Actinopteri; order Salmoniformes; family Salmonidae; genus Oncorhynchus; species Oncorhynchus gorbuscha. The sequence continues at coordinate 33,093,969 of NC_060197.1, forward strand.
GGCACACATTCAGAATCCATGTCTCAAGGCTTAACAATCCTTATTGAACCTGTCTCCTACCCATAATCTACACTGATTGAAGTGGATTTAATAAGTGACATCAATTAGGGGTCATAGCTTTCACCTGGATTCACCTGGTCAGTCTGTCATGGAAAGAGCAGGTGTTCATAATGTTTTATACTGTACACTCAGTGTATGTCTGAGTTGTTTACCAATATTTATTTTATTTTACCTTTATTTAACTAGGCAAGTCAGTCTTATTTTCAATGACGGCCTAGGAACAGTGGGTTAACTGCCTGTTCAGGGGCAGAACGACAGATTTATACCTTGTCAGCTGGGGGATTTGAACTTGCAACTGTTTGGTTACTTGTCCAATGCTCTAACCACTAGGCTATTGTAAAAGTGAACCTCCAATCAGATATCAGACCGACAGGATGTTATCACAACATATCTTCTGCTTCACAGAGGTGTGACAGAATTGGTGTTGGTGAGATAATTCAGCATTCCTACGAAAACAAAGGAAATCCTTGCATATAGTGTAAAGAGTCGGTGGCTGGGTCCTCCACTACACCCTCTCTGAGCAATATTACATGGGTAGGGATTTGACTCGCTCAAAGGTAGAGCTCTTACCGAGAGCTTTAGTCACATACTCTGCTGCCTTGAAATGCAACTCCCATGTTGTTCTCTTAGTTGCTTGCTGTTAGTCAATTACATTTCTATATGCTCTGAATGTGTTCCATTATCATTCAAATTGACGCTTTTAGTGCTGGGAAAAATGAACTGTCCAGCACCTGATACTGTAAATCCTCAACTAGGAGCGTTTTCAAAGCCGATAAATAGTTATTTTAATCAAATTACCATTAAACATCCAAACTATCGATTTTTTTCTTTGAACAATGTATTTTTTCTCCGCAATGCAGTCCTACTAGCCTCATGGGGTCTAGGTTGGATTTTAAAAAGCTCTACATTTACTCTACAGAGCTACAGTATATGTACACAGAAAGCCACTATGGAAGAGTGACTCTCCAATCACACGTTCTCTACTTACTAACTCCAAACTAGAATCCCTCTTCCTTAATTGGTCTGCTGTGGCCTGTCACACATCAAAGCAGGTCTGCTTTGAACAAGATGATCCAGGTTTTAAGTGAAATTTTAGTCCCACAACTTCTGATTAGGGACCTATTGGAAGACGTTTGTAGGGCATTTTCTTAAAAATGTTAATGTTACACTGAACTTTTTCAGGTTAAGTAGGAAATTATGTACAATGGTTATGTTGTTGCTCCAGGCCGGTTCAGAATAAACTGTTGGGCACCTAGTGGCATACCATTTGGGTTGAGCTTAAGCACAACAGCAAGTGACCGTGGGGTTGTCAATCAGACCCGTAGCACACAAAAACAAAAAATATATTTTTTCATCTTTTTTAATTTAGGTCAATGATCCCCTTTTAACTTTGTTAGTAGTGTGTCCATATACAGTTGAAGTCGGAAGTTTACATACACCTTAGCCAAATACATATGAACGCAGTTTTTCCACAATTCTTGACATTTAATCGTAGTAAAAATTCCCTGTTTTAGGTCAGTTAGGATCACCACTTTATTTTAAGACTGTGAAATGTCAGAATAATAGTAGAGCAAATTATTTATTTCAGCTTTTATTTCTTTCATTGCATTCCTAGTGGGTCAGAAGTTTACACTCAATTAGTATTTGGTAGAATTGCCTTTAAATTGTTTTACTTAGGTCAAACGTTTCAGGTAGCCTTCCACAAGCTTCCCATAATAAGTTGGGTGAATTTTGGCCATTCCTCCTGACAGAGCTGGTGTAACTGAGTCAGGTTTGTAGGCCTCCTTGCTCACACACCCTTTTTCAGCTTTTTCAGTTTTTTTCTATAGGATTGAGGTCAGGGCTTTGTGGTGGCCACTCCAGTACCTTGACTTTGTTGTCCTTAAGCTATTTTGTGGAGGTGTACAATTTTTTTTCTGAGGTCTGATTTCTTTTGATTTTTCCATTATGTCAAGCAAAGCGGCACTGAGTTTGAAGGTAGGCCTTGAAATACATTCACAGGAACACCTCTAATTGACTCAAATGATGTCAGTTAGCCTATCAGGAGCTTCTAACACCATGACATTTTCTGGAATTTTCCTTGCTGTTTAAAGGTGCAGCCAACCTAATGTATGTAAACTTCTGACCCACTGGAATTGTGATACAATGAGTAATAAGTGAAATAATCTGTCTGTAAACAATTGTTGGAAAAATTACTAACTGACTTGCCAAAACTATAGTTTGTTAACAATACATTTGTGGAGTGGTTGAAAAATGAGTTTTAGTGACTCCAACCTAAGTGTATGTAAACTTCCGACTTCAACTGTATGTACAATATGTTAAAAGGACAATCATGTCCCCGCCCTCAGAGGCTTCATGCCCATTTGAAACTGAAGTACAAATATACAAGGTACAGTTTATTTGACACAGAATTAATGAAAATATATTGATTTTGGTCTTCAGATTTTGGTCTTCAAAGCATGACACCTCTGAACAGTTGTATGACGTATGCTTATAGTAAATGAGCAATATCAGTTTGTATTACACTGAAAAATATTGCTCCAGTGTTTATTTCATTATTTTCTCAGTTGGAGAACTACATGCAAATGCGAGGCCATCTGTTAGCATCATTCATTACAAAGAACAGTGTGTTCGTTGGATGTGGCGACAATGTACATCGCTCCCATTAAGTAAAGTTGATATCTCTTTATTTACCTACACTCCTCTGCCTTTCCACACTCTCTTGCTGCTGAATTGTGTCTTGGGCCGTTAATCACTTCACACAGAGGATGGGAGAGAAGGAAAAGCAAGATATGCAGGAATAACAAGCTGACACAGCACCACCACCGACACTGAATAATCTCTCACACTTACCATGTTCCTCCCTCTAGGTTTCTGGCCAAACCGTACCTATTTTTACAGGTTTTTTCTTCTTCTGTTGAGCACATAGTGGAATGGTGTATCTGGTTTCTAGTTGTGCTTTTATGTCATTGTGGTTTGAGTTCGGTGTCATACATCTGATTGTGTTATAGTAGTGACAGATTGGTTTCAACTATGACATACTAAGTTGTGGTCTGCATTATTGAAAACCAGACATTGAAATGATTCTTCATCCAATAGGGCATTGAAACCCTTCTACTGTAACTACATTCAACTAAAACAGTTGTAGTCAGAGGATGCTTAACCCATAAGAGTCTAAGCCCTGTCCAAGCCGGGGGAGAGGGGTCTGGTGGGGACATTACTAAGCTATGTAGAATTTCTTTAAGGTCCTACCTAGGATAAATCTGCTATTTGATTTTGAATTTTAAGACCCCTTGAAGTATCCCAAAAATACATACAACAATTATTTGATGTGAAATAATGTTTGGCCTTACTGCTATTAGCCCATACAAATGCATTGAATGACAGATTCACTACATGGAACAGCAGATAGTCCTCCCCAAAATCAAAGGAAGTTTGTTCTGAGGTGTGTATCCTATATCTGAAAGATATAAGAAAGACCAGGAAGCATAAAAGTCTAAGCCCTGTCTAAGCTGGGTGGTGGGGGGTTCTACTAAGCTACAGTATATGGACTTTTTTTAAGGTCATATCAAGGATCATTTTGCTATTTGATTTAGAATTTTAAGACTCTTTGAAGCATCATAAAAATATATTCAAAAAAATATTTGATAAAAATTGTAAACCCGCTATAGTATATTGACCAGTGTGTCAATCTAAGTAACATAATAATTTTTAATGGGCTGTGTCTCAATCCCCTGCATCCGCCTCCAGTGGTTCCTCCTTTAAAAGTTGTCAAACTTAATTGACAAAAATCGCTATTTAGCAAGTTAGCTGACCAGCTAACTGTTGTAATGACATGAGTATGACATTGTAATTCATGTTGTATAATTTTTTAGGGAAAATCAGCAAACTAGGCTGTCGTCTTGGGAAACAGTGGATGTAAATAATCTAGCTATCTAAAGCATTTAGTGCAAATTGAATGTACAATTGTGTAAGCTTGCCTTTCCGTGCAATGCAGCTGAAGTAACATAGCTAGCTAACTATTTACTTGCTTATTGTGTAGTGGAGGATAAAAATAACTGTATGGATGTGTAGCTAGCTACAGTATGTAGCCGATCTGTGTATGGATGCTAAAACATTAGGGTTTGAACTAATATTCATACCAATCTATGAACCTCAGCTATCATAGTTGTTGTATCAACTTCAAGTCTGAACGGCATTAATGAAGCCTATGGATTGAGTAGAATATAATAACTTAAACACAAAAACTGCCCAACCAGCTCTGCTAGGGTGAGTAAAATGGTCAGAGTGGTCTCATTTGTGTCTGGAATTAGCTAGCAATGTAATGATCTTCGTCTGTTGTTTGTAGAAAGTCAGACCGAAATGCAGCGTGTAGGTTACTCATGACTTTTAATGAAGCTAATACAGTACATGAAATAACGAAGAAGAAAACAACAAACGAATGAAACTAATACAGCCTATCTGGTGACTAACACTAAGACAGGTACAATCACCCACGAAATACAACGCGCACTCAAGCTGTCTAAATACGGTTCCCAATCCGAGACAACTAGAATCAGCTGACTCCAATTAGGAATCGCCTCAGGCAGCCAAGCCTAACTAGACACACCCCTACTAATACACACTCCCTCTGTAATGATATTCGTCTGCTGTTTGAAGAGAGTCAGACCGAAAAGCAGCATGTAGGTTACTCATGACTTTTAATGAAGCTAATGCAGTACATGAAATAACTGAAAATATGAAAACAACAAACGAGTGAAACTAAATACAGCCTATCTGGTGACTAACACAGAGACAGGTACAATCGCCCACAAAATACAATGCGCACTCAAGCTACCTAAATACGGTTCCCAATCCGAGACAACTAGAATCAGCTGACTCCAATTAGGAATCGCCTCAGGCAGCCAAGCCTAACTAGACACACCCCTACTAATACACACTCCCAATTAATACAAACCCCAATACGAAATACAACATATAAACCCATGTCACACCCTGGCCTACCCAAACATATAACAAAAACACAAGATACAATGACCAAGGCGTGACAAGCAAGGCCAGAATGCTCAACTTAACCCTACTTCTCGGACCAAAAGTCCAGTGTGCGCTCCGAGAGCGAAACGGTCTGAATTTATCCAGAGGGTTTTTCGTTTTTCATGGAATAGAAACACCATAATATTAATTAAATTAATTAAGTACCAGTAAAAAGTTTGCAAACACCTACTCATTCCAGGATTTTTCTATAATTTTACTATTTTCTACATTGTGGAGTAATAGTGAAGAGATCACAACTATGAAATAACACATATCGAATAAATTAAGAACAATTTCTTATTTACAAGCATAGCCTACTCCTTCCTTCCCATTGGGGGATTGAACCCCGGTCTCCCGTCTGTACGACACAGGGAGTCTTTAGCTAAATAGCCCAGTACTGTACTGTCGACCGTTACGTTGTACTGTCGACCGTTACGTTGTACAGTGCCATAGTATCCATTCTGTTTTTCATAGAATAGAAACACCATCATATTAATCAAAGGAATTAGGCAAGTACCAGTCAAAAGTTTAGACACACCTACTCATTCCAGGATTTTTCTTTAGTTTGACTATTTTCTATATTGGAGAATAATAGTGAAGACATCACAACTATGAAATAACACATATGGAATCAGTTAAGATCAAATTCTTATTTACAAGGACAGCCCGTTGTGGAATTGAACCCTGGTCTCCCGCATGCCATCAAACTAGCACTAACTTGGAGTTACAGAAAAAATGGCTGACAATTAAATGATGTTCCACAGAATGCTGCAGCAGCCCCCTGTAACGTCGTTCTTCGTTTGTCAAAAGAGGGTCAGACCGAAATGCAGCGTGGTGGTTACTCATGACTTTAATGGAAAAAGTGACACATGAAATAACTATACAAAATACAAAAACAACAAACGGAACGTGAAACCTAATTACAGCCTATCTGGTGAAACTACACAGAGACAGGAACAATCACCCACGAAATACACAGTGAAACCCCGGCTACCTAAATACGGTTCCCAATCAGAGACAACGAGAATCACCTGACTCTGATTGAGAACCGCCTCAGGCAGCCAAGCCTATACAACACCCCTACTCGGCCACAATCCCAAATACTACAAACCCCAATACGAAAATACAATATATAAACCCATGTCACACCCTGGCCTGACCAAATATATAACGAAAACACAAAATACAATGACCAAGGCGTGACACCACCAAGGTGTGCCGCACTATGAACCGACTTTTAAAGGAGGAACCACTGTATGGTTCCCTTCTGCATCTGTGGTGGAAAGTGGCAGAGCTACAGAGCTGTTTCTCAGACTAGGAGACATCCCAAAAATCGGTCTTCTCACAAAATTGTCTGTAGCATCTAAATAGTTTGGCTAATATCACCACTCCATAGAAAGGGGAGCCTCTCACCGTAACGCTGATGTGACTACTTTTTGCAGTGTCGTCCGAACCGTTTGTAGAAAGGCGAGACTCTCATGAACATGATAGTGTTCTCCATTTTTATTTTTTAAATGTAACCCTTACAAATGAATGGAAGTACTGTAAGGCGGTTGTTTTTTTGCCAACAAAAACAAGGGCTTAAATATGTGTAAATATATATTTTTGCCATTTATGAATGGATTATTCAATGTGTAGGCTAAAGTAGTAAAGGCCAAATTCAATATTTTATCAAATAATTTGTAAATCTTTTTTGGGGATACCATGGTATGACATTCTTAAAACTATTCCATATGTGACCCACCACCTGGATTCTGTCCTATATAGCAATTTTTACATTACATTTACATTTCATTTAAGTCATTTAGCAGACACTCTTATCCAGAGCGACTTACAAATTGGTGCATTCCCTTATGACATCCAGTGGAACAGTCACTTTACAATAGTGCATCTAAATCTTAAAGGGGGGGGGGGGTGAGAAGGATTACTTATTCTATCCTATGTATTCCTTAAAGAGGTGGGGTTTCAGGTGTCTCCGGAGTGTGAATGTGTAAATGGTACAGTGAAATAGTTACTTTCAAAGTGGAGTCTTTTCTTTAGACATGCAGCTAGCTAGCTAATTTAACAATGACCATAATCCCAAGTCATATGTCTAGGCATGTATCTAGCTAGCTAGCTAAACAATGAATCATAATCCTACTCATACTACCATGCACCATGCATGACTCTGTCTGCAGGTAGCTAAAGCTAACCAATTAGGTTCTATGTTAGCTAGCTAGTTAACATTAGGCTATACTAGCAATGCAAATGGATTTCTGAAATACTAATAATATTACTTCACAGATCATACAAGTAATGTTAGCTAGCGAGCCAGCCAGCCATCTAATTGTAGCTAGATAGCTAACAGAACACTTACTTACTTACTATGAAAATTACTCTCTGACAAAATTAGAAACTCTCTGACAAAATATCTGAAAATGTAACTAGACTCTTACATGGATACATGGATGAATTTCGTGGTTGCCTTAGTTTGAAGATGTAATCCGGAGACAGGTGTTTTATAGAACAGCCTTCTGTGTTCTCTTTTCAAAGTCTCTCCGCATTTGGCAATTATCGCTCTGCTTCCACTGTTTTCAAAACTCGGTCAACTATCTCAGCCAATCATGGCTAGAGGGAAGGTTCCTGTATTTTTCCATGGCTAAACCAACTACGCTTGTAATTTACAGATGGCATACAAGTTTGTTATTAAGGCACATGAAAGTTTACTTGTTCCAGAAGGCATTTCTGCCAAAAAACACATAAAAAAATGTAAAAAAGTTAATGCCTGTCCTGTGAAGTAGTGATGTGTGACATACGCCTAGCTTCTTGAAATGGGTCACATATGTCAGAATAGACCCCCCCATCCCCAACAGTTTAGACTTGCACAGTTTTGATCTGAGGAACCATCTTTTTTGTGTTAACACCTAATTAAAGTGACTACTACATGTGCGTACAGTAGTTTTATACTGTTGCGGCACCCGTTCTAGTAAAAGAGTGATTGTCTCCCGCGAGTCATCAGTGAGTGAACCATTTTAATTACGCCATTGAAATAGGTAATTTAGAAGGCAACTGTCCAGGGAGGCCAAAAAAATAGTTGGGTGAATTATGATTATAAGAAACCTAATCCTCTCTTGTAAATTGCAATGGCAATATTATTAAGGGTGCATTGCTTTCATTCAGGGCCTCTAATTCACATATCTATTGGGTAGACCCTAATGAGAAATAAGAAAGTACTTTACATGGTGCTGTTCACACTGTAGCCAAGGAGAGATTATCTCCTTTCTCTTTCAAATGAATGGCCCTTTTGTAATAAAAACCAAAGGGGATTTAAAAACACATCATTATATAGCCGTCAGGAAAGAGAGACTGAATTGAAGTTTGCAGTTTGAGTAGGTGTTCAGGGTTAGTGTGAATGAAAAGGTATGATACTCTTGTCGATGTGAGCGTACAAATACGTTTTACTGTCTAATAAGTTTGCTGAAATAACACATATTCTATCACAAGCGATGGAGAGGGATATGGTATATATGAACTAAAGTTATTGATGTTTTGATAAAACTATTGCAAGCAAGGATATGCATCTGAAATAGAGTATGTACGATCATTGGATGCTTAGTATGCTAGTTCCCTTTCACTTGTGATCCTATTCATGTCAATATTTGTTTAAACTCTCATAGTCATCATTGATTCCTTACAGTTTATGGAATTATCTTTGAGTACAGTGACATTTGTGAATGCAGACTGAACCGTAGAGCGTGATCTGTCTGAAAAGTATGAATTATTTGATCAAACTCTCTCACAATTGCAGTATATTGTACGTATGTGTGCAAAATGTAAACACACTTCTTGGTTTGATATAATCTGTGCATGTCTTCAACATACAGGGAATCTGTCCATTTAATACCCAGAATTAATTGGCAATGAAATGAATAAAAAATATTTGTTATTATACACACGCATAATAAGACAGTCAATACCCTATCGATCAAAGTGGATTTTCTATTTACCCATAATGACACTGTTTTAAAGGAGCTGATTGATTGTTTTTACACATGGTAGGACACACACACACACACACACACACACACACACACACACACACACACACACACACACACACACACACACACACACACACACACACACACACACACACACACACACACACACACACACACACACACACACACACACACACACACACTTATGTATGCAGAAACTCCGCCACACACATTCACGTACCATAATCTTATTATCTCATTCTCCACGGTCTCATTTTCCACAAAAAGACCCAGGGTATGTGAGTGTCTATGAGAGGGACATTCAGGGCTGTGCTCACACAAGCCTATGCAGCACGCGTCACTGCCAGTGAAGGCCTGCTATATCTCAGAGCTCAGAGAGAGAGAGAGAGAGAGAGAGAGAGAGAGAGAGAGAGAGAGAGAGAGAGAGAGAGAGAGAGAGAGAGAGAGAGAGAGAGAGAGAGAGAGAGAGAGAGAGAGAGAGAGAGAGAGAGAGAGAGAGAGAGAGAGAGAGAGAGAGAGAGAGAGAGAGAGAGAGAGAGAGAGAGAGAGAGAGAGAGAGAGAGAGAGAGAGGCCGCCACTGGCAAATTGGAGGGGGTGAGGGTATTCGGGTATTGGAGTATAGGCCAGACCCGTTCCTTCCCGAATTGCTGCTGGAGACCTTGGCTCCCTGACACTGATCCACAGCTAATTGCCCTGATTTGAGGAGAATGTTGTGATTAATTTTTTCCTCTTCTTTATTCAGGATTCTCGGCAAGCAAAACCCCGCACCACCACACACACACACACACACACACACACACACACACACACACACACACACACACACACACACACACACACACACACACACACACACACACACACACACACACACACACACACACACTGACACATTTTTGAGGTTATTGATTGTGACTTTTATGAAATGCAAATGAATGAACACACACTCCGTAAGAATTTAATGTGACAGCTCACACTTCAGGAGGGAATTAACATTGCTCACGCACTTCCTTAGAAGTCAGACCGCTAAAGTCCTGTTGGTCTTGACATTTTCAAGGGGGTTGACATGCTTTGAAGACCTGCTCAGTTGTTTTTTATGTATTTGTTTTTGAGACTTTGATCATGTGTTTCGCCAACCAAACAAGACGTTGTGTGCATTGACAGAACTCACTGAGCTCACTGACCCATCTTTGTTTTTCATTGAGTTGCTGCTCCGGCATCTAGGGCCCGAGTGCTCTTCGTAACAGACTCGTAGGTGGTAGGTGTCTGTCCCAAATGCCCCTTCTCTCTCACCTCCTCTACTGTTTACTCTACAAGATTACAAAATGGAGGCCCCCTTCGGGGAGGAGGGGCTTTGGCTGATGACGGGACCACTCGCAGATGCCCACTATCCGTTAGCATCGGATCGATGACATCATCCAATGTGGCGTCTCGGACAGGAACCAGCTTTTAACCAAGAAGAGCCCATTTCTACCTACTCCCCTCACACCACCAGCTTTGATGCTCTGGCTCTAGGTGGTCAAAGGCAGCAACACGAGCCAATTTAATGTCCAGATATTTGTTTTTCCTTATCTCTCTCAGCATCTCTCCTCTTGGAAATTACCATCTCACATACACCTTCTGTGAAGCTTCACATTAAACAACTGCACATTTCCCGGAGGTGAAGACACTTAGCACTAAATCAAAGTGTTGTAGGTTTAATGTACCACAAGCTTCTAGAGCACTGGCAATATCAGGGACCAAAGCCCAAACCAATAAGTCTGAAGTTTGAATTTAAGAGTTTATATTAGTTGTGTGGTATTAGTCTCTTTGTTGAAAAGGAGTTGATTGTTGATATTGTTGATAAGTTTATTGGTCGCGTAAGCAGATTTGCAGGTGTTATAGCAGGTACATTGAAATGCTTATGTTACTAGCTCCAAAAGTGCATCAGAATCCCACTGGGCACAGATATCAGTTCAATGTCTAGTTTTGATTTACAATTGGTTGAGTTGCCAACTAATGTGAATTAAACGTGAAGTCAACAAAAAATGTCACCCTGGATTTAAGTTGAAAGTTGGCTGAAAAAAATACCAAATTCCCTTATGTTGATGACTTTTTGAATAATCCAATCAATTTTCCACCTTGTTTCAACTTCATCACATTGGATTTTTGAATTGAAATGACTTAGTTTTTGCTCAGTGGGATGTTTAGCAAATACAATACAAAAATAATCTAAACAAGAAATTAAATTGTAAATACGTGGTGTGTATCGACACTATATAATTAAGCAGCAAGGCCCGAGGAGGTGTGGTATAAGGCCTGTACAGTATACCACTGCTAAAGGGTGTTCTTATGCACAACGCAATGCGTAGTGCCTGAATACAGCCGTTAGCCGTGGTATATTGGCCGTTTACCACAAAACCCTGAGGTGCCTTATTGCTATTAAAAACTGGTTACCAATGTAATTAGAACAGTAAAAAAAAAAATTGTCATGCCCGTGGTGTATGGTCTGATTATAACACGGGTTTCAGCCAATCAGCATTCAGGGCTCGAACAACCCGGTTTTACCACCCATGGACATTGATTGGACATTAATGTTACGTCATTGTAGGTCTTCTCCTGTGACTTCTTTAGAAAGCAGCCTTAGCTATATCATGTGAAAGTGAAAGGAGAGATATTAGAGCTGTCAACAAAGGCATCTCGAGGTGTAATATTTTGCCTCAGGGATCTTCTCACAGCTCACATTTGCTTATATATTCCATACCAATTCTATAGTGTTGTACTTGGAATATACAGATGCTGCTAAACTTTGTTCTGTATTCTTTCCTTTTGTTCCAGCAAAGTCAAACTTTTCTAACACATCGCATTCTACAAGCGCGGTAACACCGTTAAAATTAGACGGTGCGTGTGTGAACGCGCCCAAACGTGCGATGAACACTAATTCACAACCTTTCACTTTGAGATCTCGCCAGTCTCTTGGCTATTCGCATGTTCGTATCCCCCCATTGCCAACGCACAGGTTGAGAACTGAAGGGGATTTCTTCACGTTGAAGTGTAAACCTGTTTACCTCTCTTCTCATCCCCACATGATTCACCATGAGCCACATTGCAGTGCTGAAACAGGCTTCAAAAAGTTCAAACACATCTACCCTGTAGACAATTTCTCCTCAACTTAGATACAGTGTTAGAAGGCATGCAGGTGTACTGCATGCACAGCAAGTTAATTGACTAGCTGATGTCTCTATGGGTCAATCATGCTGTCCTCTTTTACCGTGTTTTACCTTGTAGTACACGTGATCAGCATGCATGCACTCGTTAGCAAATAGCTCAAGGTAGTGATCAAGAACCACTAACCACTTTTTTCTCAGTAAATTCAGTTGTATGATTATTGCCCATTTCACAGAAAAATATTCCTTAAGTAACTTGGCCTAGACCTTGAAAAGAAAGTAGTGGCTTAATGAGCACCATAGTCAAACACCATAGTCCACCCTCATCTAGGCATGACATTGTTTTCACCTCAGTCCACAGCATTACAATGTAGTATATCAACGCCAGTGGATCTTGGCACCGTTTCCAAACACTCTCCACTCCCTTTCCTGCCAGTGGTCTACCTGCTACCTCATGGTGTGTGAGGGAGAACCCTTCCACTTCCTCTTTCTCTTTGCCGTAGAAAGTCTTGACCAGGCCTGCGTGTGATGCTGTGTGACGTGTACAGGCTGGCCGGCTGACAGCCATCTGCTGGACTCGCCCAGCCACATCTTTTGTCTCCTCTGTCCTCTTCCCTTTCTCTCTCCCTTCTATCTCACACCACACATCTCTCTGTGACCTTTCATATCACCGGAACAAATGTCAAACAGCACATCTGAGCCGAGCTGGAAATGATTCTACTCTGGCCAGATATCAGTGGGTGTTTTTGTTTTTGTAATTTGATGTTTGGAAGGCATGCATGTGTCAACAGTGGTTTTGGTTGTTGGGGTGGTCACAGAACTCAAATTGTTTACTGTAGGTGTATTTCGGTGTTTTGCCACAGTGAGAAATTGGCAAGTGAAAAATAAAATATTTCACTCTCCATGGACATTTTTCCAAATGCTTTCCCCTTACTATTCAATTATTAATTCTTATTATTAATTATTATTATTATGATTAAAAAAATATCTCAGGGAAGCAGTATTTCCAAAGATGAGGACTTCACTCCAGTGCTCAGGGAAGCAGTATTTCCAAAGATGAGGACTTCACTCCAGTGCTCAGGGAAGCAGTATTTCCAAAGATGAGGACTTCACTCCAGTGCTCAGGGAAGAAGTATTTCCAAAGATGAGGACTTCACTACAGTGCTCAGGGAGGCAGTATTTCCAAAGATGAGGACTTCACTACAGTGCTCAGGGAAGCTTTATTTCCAAAGATAAGGACTTCACTCCAGTGCTCAGGGAAGAAGTATTTCCAAAGATGAGGACTTCACTACAGTGCTCAGGGAAGCAGTATTTCCAAAGATGAGGACTTCCCTACAGTGCTCAGGGAAGCAGTATTTCCAAAGATGAGGACTTCACTACAGTGCTCAGGGAAGAAGTATTTCCAAAGATAAGGACTTCACTACAGTGCTCAGGGAAGAAGTATTTCCAAAGATGAGGACTTCACTACAGTGCTCAGGGAAGCAGTATTTCCAAAGATGAGGACTTCACTACAGTGCCCAGGGAAGCAGTATTTCCAAAGATGAGGACTTCACTACAGTGCTCAGGGAAGAAGTATTTCCAAAGATGAGGACTTCACTACAGTGCCCAGGGAAGCAGTACTTCCAAAGATGAGGACTTCACTACAGTGCCCAGGAAAGCAATATTTCCAAAGATGAGACTGCACTACAGTGCTCAGGGAAGAAGAAAAAAGGGTGAGAACATGATTTGCTCCTAGAATAGCATGTCCACGTTCAGGTGTACCTGAGTTATATTTGAGGGGAGCAGTAAAGACAGCATTACCACACCAACCTAGTTTTCTTTGGTGTTCCAAGAACAATGTGTATCGCAATGTTCATATACTTTTATGGAATTTTATTGACATGACTACCACATTTCATTTAATGAGTTTGTTTGCCCACAGAGTTGCTGTTATTTGATTCACTTGCAGTGCCAGAATGAAAATGTCAGCTTTAGCTTTAAAAAGTCCCTAGGGCACTGTTGCATTTATAATACAATAATATCAGCATGTTAGCAACACGCATTCTTTCTTATTATAAGCATTCAAACTTTTCACTTCAAAGCTTTTAATTTATTGACTCAACATGCCAAAAGTTTGTCAAATTAATTATCACAGAAACCATGCACCAATGTCTCGATGGATGGTTTTAGTTAGATACAGTCTGTGATACAGTCTGTGATACCGTCTGTGATTATCTATGCAGTGCCTATTTTGTTGGACGAAAAACTGCATGTGGGGATAAAAATGTAAAAAAAGGGGGGTGGGAGTCTAAGGTCTAGACCTTGTCATTTCTGAGAGGCCATTACTCCTGTGATTTACTGGGGGTGAATTCTAACTGATCACAAATGGGCTGATGCAAGGCTACTATGGATAATCTATTGTCTGGAGAGCTATTCTGCATACAATGGGCGTGTGTGTGCATTCGATCATGTCTCTCTGTGTGTATGTGGTGTGTCATAATGAGAGCTTCAATGTAGTCCGTGACTGAAAGGTTTATCCACTTTAGACACAAGGACTTTAGACATAAAATGACCCACTTTCTCTCCATGAAAAGTGACTGTTATTTTGGGTCGGATTAATTTATGTCTGATTCCGCTAAACCTAAAGAAGGTTTGTCGATGGGATTGTTACTTTCATAATCTCTACGCATTTGTATCCTTGTATTCCCTTTCCGGAAACACACACACCACAAGCACTCGTAACGGATCGCCACCCGACAGAGTCATTGTTATCCTCCGATTAGACTTTGATTCGCTGATGTAAAAAGTGACAAGTCACTGCGGCTCTGTTAATAAGATCGAGCATCCGTGTTTAACACAATTGAGTGGATGTGTGAAATAACGTCCCGAGCACTATTAATGTTTAATGTATAATTACATGTTCGACATGGACAAACGAGTTTACATAACTAATGCTTTTGGATTCCCCACTTGTCTTACACAAGGGAACCTGCAGATCAAGACGCAGTATATTAGGCCTGGTCGTGGGCAGTCAGAGATTTAAAAAAAAAACGAACCCACCGCCCTCTAAAGAGCGGCGGGTCGGTGGGGTCAAACCACAGCTGGTAGATGTAATTACTACTCCAGAGACCAGGCACTGTTTGATGTTTGCTAAAAGGCTTCTGATAGACCAGCGATTCAAACACCCTCCTTGTCGGAAAAGCCTTGTACAAACGTGGTCAACATAACCCGGCAAATCCCATAAAAGCGTCTCCAGGAATTCTGACTGTCGACCGACCTGATTAGTATTTTGCACCCAAGTTGTTTGTAGCCAATGATAAGGTCCTCATCTCGAACATGAAGGGTGGTTTTTCTGTTGTTTTAGGTTATGCAGGTTTCTTTTCTCCTTCATCCTTTTAGTTGTTGGTGTGTTTAGGAGACACACAGCAGTCGCGATAGTGCCTGCTCTTTCTTTCTTCACCTCCCTATCTCTCTTTTTCTCTCTCCCTCACTGTCTGTCCCTATACTCCTGTCTTTTTCTCTCTCTCTCTCTCTCTCTCTCTCTCTCTCTCTCTCTCTCTCTCTCTCTCTCTCTCTCTCTCTCTCTCTCTCTCTCTCTCTCTCTCTCTCTCTCTCTCTCTCTCTCTCATTCTCTCACTCACTGTCTGTCCCTATACTCTTATCTTATCTTTCTTTATTTTTTTCTCTCTCTCTCTCTCTCTCTCTCTCTCTCTCTCTCTCTCTCTCTCTCTCTCTCTCTCTCTCTCTCATTCTCTCACTCACTGTCTGTCCCTATACTCTTATCTTATCTTTCTTTATTTTTTTCTCTCTCTCTCTCTCTATCTCTCTCTCAATTGAATTCAAGGGGCTTTATTGGCATGGGAAACATGTGTTGACATTGCCAAAGCAAGTGAGGTAGATAATATACAAAAGTGAAATAAACAATAAAAATGAACAGTAAACATTACACATACAGCAGTTTCAAAACAATAAAGATATTACAAATGTCATATTATATACAGGGGCTGTTGCTGGGCAACATGGACGTTCAACTCCCTCCAAAGATTTTCTATGGGGTTGAGATCTGGAGACTGGCTAGGCCACTCCAGGACCTTGAAATGCTTCTTACGAAGCCACTCCTTCGTTGCCCGGGCAGTGTGTTTGGGATCATTGTCATGCTGAAAGACCCAGCCACGTTTCATCTTCAATGCCCTTCCTGATGGAAGGAGGTTTTCACTCAAAATCTCACGATACATGGCCCCATTCATTCAAAGCATGATGTTTCCACCCCCATGCTTCACAGTAGGTATGGTGTTCTTTGGATGCAACTCTGCATTCTTTGTCCTCCAAACACGACGAGTTGAGTTTTTACCAAAAAGTTATATTTTGGTTTCATCTGACCATATGACACTCTCCCAATCTTCTTCTGGATCATCCAAATGCTCTCTAGCAAACTTCAGACGGGCCTGGAAATGTACTGGCTTAAGCAGGGGGACACGTCTGGCACTGCAGGATTTGAGTCCCTGGCGGCGTAGTGTGTTACTGATGTTAGGCTTTGTTACTTTGGTCCCAGTTCTCTGCAGGTCATTCACTAGGTCCCCCCGTGTGGTTCTGGGATTTTTGCTCACCGTTCTTGTGATCATTTTGACCCCACGGGGTGAGATCTTGCGTGGAGCCCCAGATCGAGGGAGATTATCAGTGGTCTTGTATGTCATCCATTTCCTAATAATTGCTCCCACAGTTGATTTCTTCAAACCAAGCTGCTTACCTATTGCAGATTCAGTCTTCCCAGCCTGGTGCAGGTCTACAATTTTGTTTCTGCTGTCCTTTGACTTTTGAAATGTGACTGTTTGAGGTTTTGGACAGGTTTCTTTTATACTGATAACAAGTTCAAACAGGTGCCATTAATACAGGTAACTAGTGGAGGACAGAGGAGCCTATTAAAGAAGAAGTTACAGGTCTGTGAGAGCCAGAAATCTTGCTTGTTTGTAGGTGACCAAATACTTATTTTCCACCATAATTTGCAAATTAATTCATAAAAAATCCTACAATGTGATTTTCTGGATTGTTTTCTTCTCATTTTGTCTGTCATAGTTGAAGTGTACCTATGATGAAAATTACAGGCCTCTCATCTTTTTAAGTCGGAGAACTTGCACAATTGGTGGCTGAATAAATACTTTTTTGCCCCACTGTATATATATATACATATACAGTGTTGTAACAATTTACAATGTCCATCTCCCACTCTCTGTCCCTATACTCTTCACTTTCTCTTTCTTTCTTTCTTTCTTTCTTTTTCTTTCCCTCTTTCTCTCTCTTTTTCTCTCCCTCTCTCTCTCTCTCTCTCTCTCTCCCTCACTGTCTATCCCTATAGTATTTTCTCTCTCTCTCTCTCTCTCTCTCTCTCTCTCTCTCTCTCTCTCTCTCTCTCTCTCTCTCTCTCTCTCTCTCTCTCTCTCTCTCTCTCTCTCTCTCTCTCTCTCTCTCTCTCTCTCTCTCTCTCTCTCTCTCTCTCTCTCTCTCTCACCCTCACTGTTGGAGTGTACCCCTAGCTATCCGTAAATAACAAAAACAAAATGTCTGGTTTGCTTAATATAAACCACTTGAAATTATTTTTACTTTTACTTTTGATACTTAAGTATATGCAGAGTGCGGATCCCAGCCTATGGAATAAAAGTGGGGCTTTTATTGCTCAATCTAATTCATGATGCTAAAAAATAAATCCATAGGCCAAATGGACACATGCTTAAACTCAAACACCTTTGTTAGACCTAAAGGGGCAATCTGTAGTTGCTATATCAATTTATGGACTTATAAATTATATATATTAATGTAAAGATATCATTTAATTGTATTATCATATGTAGTAAAAAGTCATGGGTTAGAAGAAGCCTACATAACCAACCCATGAAGTAAAAATATTACATCCATATATGGCCAGCTATGTAAACTTTAACATTGATTTATCCTGCAATAGATGTCGTACAATTGGTAACATTCATTTGTGTCTACTTCTAATGCCTCTTACGGGGAAAGTAATCTACAAATAACCGAATGTAATCAGATTACATTACTGAGTTTGGGTCATCCAAAGTTATATTACCGATTACAATTCTGGACAGATAACTAGTAACTATGATGGATTCCATTTAGAAAGTAACCTATCCAACCCTGCACACACACACCATACTCGATGACCCTCTCCCATTCCATCCATCCTCTCCCTTTTCCTTCCTTTCACTCCTTCATTCCATTCCCGCCTTCTTAAGCTCACCTCCTCCGAGTCATTTAGATTTCTCCTAGGTGGTGAAAATTTACTGTGAACTTACCGCTGAGGTTTTAAGCTGATGAATAGCTTTCATTGAACATGAATACATTTAGGGACTGAGATTGGTCAGCTCCTTCTCCCTGATGATCATCCTGAGTCGGCCCGAGAATGTGTTCAGCATTAAAATGCACCGAAGGAAACAAAATGCATAGTTGCGTTTGAGGGAAAACGAAGGCAATTGAGACACCTAGGCTTGTCTGCTGGCTAGAAAATATGATGTTCAGCTATGGAAAGGATGTGTTTTCAAAGAAAGAAGGGTTTAATGAACATGCAGATTTAATTGCGCTGCTCATGATGACTCAGTGGGTTGTTTGGGTTTAAAGACTGACGAGGCAATTAAGAGTCATGCAACCCATTTATAATCTAGTCTGGTTCTGTTGTTACAGGTTTCCCCTTTAATCATTCTAACACACGTGCGCGCGCGCACACACACACACGCAAGTGAAATAAAAATAGCAGACGTAAAACAGGGGTCACATGCTCCCTGCTCTATCCTCCTCCCCACACACACAAACTGCCGTCAGAGTATCCGGGTTGTTAAGCTAGCCTTCCATAAACCACCCACTTTATTTATCCTCTTCCAAAGTAAAGCCACTGACAACAAATCTCCCAAAGTGAGGCACCATCAGCACCATTGACCTTCCCATCCCTCACCCGGCACATCGGCCGCGTTCGATCACTCTGAATGGCTCACCGGTACTAATCTTCTTGAGGCCGGCGGAAGCTAACAGTATTTCACCGTTCAATCTGGTGCAATTACCCTCAAAATGAACACGTTTTTGGAAAAGCTGCAGAAGCACTGACCTTCTTGTTACAAATAAGTCGGGGGCATAAAGTCAGGGGCATAAAGAAACGTGTCCCAAGGAAGTGTACCAGATGAGTAAACAGCCATGTGTAATGAAGATGTGCTGTCCCCAGACACATACCCTGTTAACAGTGGGGGAAAGTACTTAAGTAAAAATACTTTGAAGTACTACTTAAGTAGTTTTTTGGAGTGCCTTTACTTTACTATTTATACTTTTGACAACTTTTACTTTTACTTCACTACATTCCTAATAAAAATAATGTACTTTTTACTCCTTTCATTTTCCCTAACACCCAAAAGTACTCATTACATTTTGAATGCTTAGCAGGACAGGAAATTGGTCCAAGTCACATACTTATCAAGAGAACATCCCTGGTCATCCCTACTGCCTCTGATCTGGTGGACTCACTAAACATAAATGCTTTGTTCATAAATTATGTCTGCGTGTTGGAGTGTACCCCTAGCTATCCGTAAATAACAAAAACAAAATGTCTGGTTTGCTTAATATAAACCACTTGAAATTATTTTTACTTTTACTTTTGATACTTAAGTATATTTAAAACCAAATACTTTTATACATTTACTCAAGTAGTATGGGTGACTTTTGCTTTTTCTTGAGTAATTTTCTATTAAGGAATCTTTACTTTTCCTCAAGTATGACAATTTAGGTACTTTTTCCACCACTGCCTGTTAAGCACAGCTCCGTTTCAATCAGAGTTTGAGAGAAGGAGGACTGACCCAAGGGAACTGGATGCACCTGAGAGTACCATGAACGCCAATGGAAGGACAGGCCTATCAATAAAGAGGATGGTGTTGAGTGAAAGGCTGTAACAGAGTAAATGAACACTACTGACAAACAGTAAGCATACAACAACTCAATAAAGAGGTACTATGCTATATAGATCACAATAGCGTGTAATGTTTGGTCAAGAGACTGAAATAATGGCAGACCAATATTTTTAAAGAACTTCCTAGGCCTGACTGCTGAACCATACTTTGAGCCACTAAGAGACAATATCATCTTAGCAAGAGGTACATGTTTCAAGCATCATGTAGAAAATGCCTTCTGGGAAGATTAGCACAGCAGTTACAACCACATCTCGAGATGGGATCACATCACGCTGAAATTGAATAATGAAACGCAGTGTAATTGCTTTGATATTTAGCTGTGGTAATTAGTGTAGATATCATTTTTACCCCACACCCTACATGCTATACTACAGATAGTGGTGAGTTGGACCTAGGCTATGTCTTTGCCATAAGGCAGAGTGAAGCAGCAGTGGGTGATGGATCTTTAAAGATGGAAGCCAGTGGAACATGGTCAGACCTCGTCATCACTTTCCTTTTTACTATTTTGGAGGATATTTTGGGGAGGCTTCCCTTAGATATCATTGGAGTCTTAGGTTCATATCCTCAACAACAACAAAAAAAAACGGCAACAATAGAAATCAATTAGCAAAATGGGGGAATTAAAAAAAAAATTTGTGTCGTTCTTTTTGGCAAGCTGAGCTAAAAAGGATTTGAATTGTTGACAAAGCTTTTCAAATGTGCAGAAAGCTCCCTCTGAGATCTTAAATGGGCTTTTATGCTTATTTCCATCTGACAATTTCCCTTTGGTCAATATGGAGTAAATCAGGCAAACTCCCAAATCAGAGAATGATCTTCACGACTGGGCAGGTTTTTGGGGCTAAGTCTTTAGAGGGGGACGGCTGCCTGCCTGCCATTCAAATACACTGAAGTGGTCTGCTCCAGCAAGGCTAGAGGGAAAGCGACAGCCACTTAGTCGGTCCCCCAGCTACCAGTCGCATTCCTTAGCCCTTATCTAAAGTGACAAGAGGAATCCTCCAGCTCGCTCCTCTCCCCTCCGCCCACAGCTCAGTCCTGCATTATTTCTCTATGAACCAGCAGCACGAACTCATGTCCCCCCCTTAACCCCCTTATAAATATGCTAACGGAGATGATGGCATTGCTAGAAATTCAGGTGTGTGAGTCGTGCACTTGTTGGGATGTTCTTAAAAAATATATATATACTATTTTGATCATATTTGCAATAGATGTCATTGGACAAGCTCAGATATGAGTGTTGATAAGAATATTACAGTTTTGAAGTGTCTTAAGGGGTCTCTCACACCGTAGCAGGTCCACACATCACCTAAGTCATACCAGTACCAGCAGCTCTTAAACGTTAGTAAAACCAAATGCAAGCTTTTCAACTGATCGCTGCCTGCACCCGCATGCCCGACTAGCATCACCACCCTGGATGGTTCCGACCTTGAATATGTGTACATCTATAAGTACCTAGGTGTCTGGCTAGACTGCAAACTCTCCTTCCAGACTCATATCAAACATCTCCAATCGAAAATCAAATCAAGAGTCTGCTTTCTATTCCGCAACAAAGCCTCCTTCACTCACGCCGCCAAGCTTACCCTAGTAAAACTGACTATCCTACCGATCCTCGACTTCGGCAATGTCATCTACAAAATGGCTTCCAACACTCTACTCAGCAAACTGGATGCAGTTTATCACAGTGCCATCCGTTTTGTCACTAAAGCACCTTATACCACCCACCACTGCGACTTGTATGCTCTAGTCGGCTGGCCCTCGCTACATATTCGTCGCCAGACCCACTGGCTCCAGGTCATCTACAAGTCCATGCTAGGTAAAGCTCCGCCTTATCTCAGTTCACTGGTCACGATGGCAACACCCATCCGTAGCACGCGCTCCAGCAGGTGTATCTCACCGATCATCCCTAAAGCCAGCACCTCATTTGGCCGCCTTTCGTTCCAGTACTCTGCTGCCTGTGACTGGAACGAATTGCAAAAATCACTGAAGTTGGAGACTTTTATCTCCCTCACCAACTTCAAACATCAGCTATCTGAACAGCTAACCGATCGCTGCAGCTGTACATAGTCTATTGGTAAATAGCCCACCCATTTTCACCTACCTCATCCCCATACTGTTTTTATTTATTTACTTTTCTGCTCTTTTGCACACCAATATCTCTACCTGTACATGGCCATCTGATCATTTATCACTCCAGTGTTAATCTGCAAAATTGTAATTATTTGCCTACCTCCTCAACTAGCCTACCTGGTTAAATAAAGGTGAAAAAAATAAAATAAAGAAAAAATAATAATAAAAAAAGATGCACTTTAGAAGAGATGCGGTGACAAAATGTCAACAAATGAATACAATCGGATACCGTACTGATTTATTGGGGCGGCAGGTAGCCTAGTGGTTAGAGCGTTGGGTCAGTAACCCGAAAGGTTGCTGGAGCAAATCCCAGAGCTGACAAGGTAAAAATCTGTAGTCCTGCCCCTGAGCAAGGCAGTTGACCCACTGTTCCCCGGGCGCCGAAGACGTGGATGTCAATTAAGGCAGCCCCTTCCTCCTCTCTGATTCAGAGGGGTTGGGTTAAATGCAGAAGACATATTTCAGTTAAGGCATTCAGTTGTACAACTGACTAGGTTTCCCCCTTACCCTACCACAGCTAATGTACTGTTTGTATTGAAGTGCTGTGCCATATCACAGATGCTTCCCATACATCTAATATAATCCCAAAGACGCATACTGTATTTACAGTATATTACTTGGAGAGCACCCTTACTTGCTGATTTAGCACACGAAACACAATGGGGCGGTTTCTCGTACACAGAATAAGCCTAGTCCTGGACTAAAATGCCGCCAGCTCATTGGAGAATCTGTCCAGGAAACCGCTCCAAAATGTCCCCCTCTCATACATCCTGTACATCCTGGCGGCGACCCCACTCTCCCAGAGTGTCTCAGGGGGAGTTGGGATATGCAAAAACACATGTCCAATTCCCACGTGTATTAATACACACTTGTACACCCACAAAAGTATTATTATTATTACAAAGATTTCTCGGTAAACTGTTAGCAATACGCTGTATCTCGAATAATCATATAAATCATGAAATCAATTACACACGACACAACACATTGCACAAACACAAAACATGAGGACAAAAGTAACTTGCATACATTGCTTTGACTTCACAAAGTATGTACAATGGGAGTATATCAAGGGTGTTCATGTGCAGACAGTTCGTTTCTCCTTGGTGAGAGAAACCGCTGCCATTATTTTTAGAACTACGTTTGTTTCTCATTGCTAAGCGCAAACCAGCCTCATTTCTCTCCGCTCAATTTAAGCATGTATTAATTGGGGTGAGACCCTCGGGATTAGAGTCAGTTGGGTAGTATTCATTAGTTAAGGCTTAGCCTGCGAATGCAAAATAAGAAATGATTGAAACAAATTTTGCTCTAAACAACAAAGAGCAGGCTTCTCCCCTGCGAGCGGCCGATTGTTTGTGTGATCGCCTCGCTCTCTACCGAAATAAAAGGAAGAGCTCCTTCTAATGAACACGGGAAGCTATCCTTACTGCAAAATCAATAGTGACTCGCTCCTTTAAAGCTCTAAACTTCTCGCCTTTGATGCTCTCGAATACATTACCGCTGCAAACTGGGGCACCAGCACTACCCAGCAATAAGCACACAACTCCACACCGCAGGCTCCCTCCTTATCATCCCTCGCTTTTTCCTGCCTCCGCCCCACACTCCCCCCAGCCACCACCTACTACTACTACAGTTAGAGCGTTCTGCCTGGCGTGTCCTAGATGCTTTATTACCGAGACTAGGATTCACGCTCTGGGAATTCATCACGTTACACTTTTAGTCCAGACCCCAATAAAGCTGGAAAGAGTGCACATGGCAGGGGACATCGAGTAAAAAGCTTGTGAAGGTGCAGAAAGGTCAGCAGAGCTCATAGGGCCCATCCCAAAAGGCAACCTATTCACTGTATAGTGCGCAAACAAGCAAGTCAATTGTAAAAGCTTTAACAAGAGCCAGGTATTTTGTTTAATTTGAAAACGGTATAACATTTTGTACTTCAGTCATCCCACCCCACCTCACCTTTGCCCTCCTGACAGCAAATTAAAAAAGTAGTGCACTATAGAGGGAATAGGATGCCATTTGGATCACAGACACTCTCTCTCTGTCTCTTTCACAGGCACACAAGGGCATGCACACACACGCTCACAGGCACACACACACGGACACAAACTCACAGACATCCAATTTTAAGTGTATAAGTTATACTTTCGGTTTGATACATGTGTTAAATAAATACAAAGACACTGAATGCAGTATGTTATGCTGTATTACCCCTGTAACCCAATACATTAATTTAATATCTGCTACTGTGGATCTATCCCTTTGTGTGTGTGTGTGTGTGTGTGTGTGTGTGTGTGTGTGTGTGTGTGTGTGTGTGTGTGTGTGTGTGTGTGTGTGTGTGTGTGTGTGTGTGTGTGTGTGTGTGTGTGTGTGTGTGTGTGTGTGTGTGTGTGTGTGTGTGTGTGTGTGTGTGTGTGTTTTTCAATAGCATGCAATAGCGATGAAATCTTGTGTGTGTACAAAAATGTACAAAAGTGATGAAAGCATTTTACATTAAAATGTTAAATAGCTTGTCAGGAGCTGCTATTGTGTTTTTTTGCTTCTGTATTACATATTGGGTTCTAGTGGGGTTTTGATTGTCAGGTGCACAGTAGATTTAGTGCACTTCCGTTTGGGTATTAACGCTTGGTTTACAAGCTCTCACATATATAATATATTTACATTATTCCTGAACCACAATGGATGGCATTATTGTTTATTTGTATTTTCTATTTTAGAAATGACTAATAGACAAACTACATTTTACTGCTGTAACAGTTTGGAAGGGAGTTTACAGTTAAGGCATCCGTCTTAAACACGACTCTCCTGAGTGTCTGTAAGTGGTTATGAATATGTCATCCCCACATGGCGTGATGCGGCCACATTGGTGTTATGTCATCGTCACTACCCACGGTACCATTCTGGACTGGCGACGGGTTTGTTAAGTGATGGATTTTTCTACCCTCTGTGCAGATTTGAATGACAAAATACCAAGATATTAGATTTGAAGCAAAGAGGATGGATTTTGATCTATATGTACCCCTAAACAAATTGGGAGGCATTGTACGCATGTACAAAAAGGAAATGAGGGGAGCGCTAGCCACTTGATGTAACCTCTTGGCGAGAAACAGACTCAAAATGAGACAGACTGACCCTGTGAAGAGACTATTCCCATGTGACTATTCACACAGATTTTTATTGGCAGCTTTAAGTGTAAGTTGGCCATTTGTGACTTAAAAAGGTACTTTACAGTGGTTTTGTCTTGCCAAAGAAAACTAAATGTATAGCTATGAAAAAGAGTCCCTTTAATATCTGACTGTCTGTCATCTAGTTATGACAATTAAATACATTGACGTTGATTTGGATTTTAAGGAGAGTTTTGCCTTTCAATGTGTGGGCTTTGTTTGGGAAGTATCTGATTGAACTTTTTCTGTACACAATTTATGTTATGAATATTTGACATTCAACTCCAGTTAAGCAGCTTGAAGTTTTACTCCAATTATTATTCATCTTAATTGTCTATAAATTCAGACATTTTAGTCTTGATGTTGGAAATGGTCTTTTTTTTAAATCATTTGATTTCCAAATTGGTCAGTCTGCCAATTTTTTAGTTATGGCTGCCCTTGTCATTTTGCTTAATGACAGTGACACTGTAAATCGGCAATCGCAATGCATCGGCAATCGCAATGCATCGGCAATCGCAATGCATCGGCAATCGCAATGCATCGGCAATCGCAATGCATCGGCAATCGCAATGCATCGGCAATCGCAATGCATCGGCAGTCGCAATGCATCGGCAATCGCAATGCATCGGCAATCGCAATGCATCGGCAGTCGCAATGCATCGGCAATCACAATGCATCGGCAATCACAATGCATCGGCAGTCGCAATGCATCGGCAGTCGCAATGCATCGCCAATCGCAATGCATCGGCAGTCACAATGCATCGGCAGTCGCAATGCATCGGCAATCGCAATGCATCGGCAATCACAATGCATCGGCAATCACAATTCATCGGCAATCACAATGCATCGGCAATCACAGCACAAATCATGTTTGTCATTCTAACAAATGAGGGAAGACTAAACCGTGTAATTGGACAGAGAGAAACAGGGAGAAAATACACACTGGGATCCAAAATGATTCACACCTTTGATAAAGATGAGCAGTAATGGCTGTATAAAATAAATCATTCAAATACTGAGCTATATTGCATGCTCTATATAATTGTTTTACTAACACAATAGCTCAGAGAAAGAGATTCTGTTTAATAAAAACATATCTCGAAAAGGTAAGGGTCAAAATTATTGACACCCCTAAAGATTATTATAAATACAGTTTAATATTTGGTCCCATATTCCTAGTACGCAATGACTACATCGAGCTTATGAATACATTTGCAGTTCATTTTTGGTTGTTTCAGATTATTTGGTGTCCAATATAAATGAATGAGAAATAATGTATTGTGTCACTTTTATTATAAAAAATGTTCGTAAATAAGTCTACATTAATGTGGATGCTACCATGATTACGGATAATTCTGAATGAATCATCAATATGAGGTAAGTGGGGAAACACACACACATTATTATTATTTAGGAGATGGTCTATACATCCGGAATAGTCAGTGATGAAGAGGTGAATACTCTTAATTAATGCAAATGCTTCCATTTGGAATCAACCATCTTATTGTCATTCACTTCAATCCAAATGGACAATTAATAACTGACATTGGCTGTCCGTACTGTTAGCTTACTACCTCCCGTACAGAGAAATCTTATCATCATGATGGTGTAATATCAGTTCTCAACAGCTGACATCATCTGTCTGTGATGAGAGTGAACATAGGAAGATGGATGGGGGGGGGTTAAAAGAAAGTGTTACTACTTAAAATAACACTGAAAGATATTCCCTCATCCCTAGAATTGTCTCTGGTGCCTCCCAATGGCTCTTGTGATAACACAAACATTGGGATGCCTCAGCATGTTCTTCTCTGCTCTTTGAATGGTAGCTGCTCTTTCCCTTTGGCTCTGGGAATTGGGCTTCCGTCTGAAAAAGGCTATTTGATTTTGATATTTTTGTTATGCTAGGGGAGGACGTTCCCCCCTCAGGAAAGGAAGCTTCCTTTGAAACACTCTGTTTTGAATCAACTTTCCCCCGATTTAAAGAGGCTGTACGAAGGTTTAGTGGGTATTGTTTACCTCAGAGTTTTGCTTGAGTGTTTCTCATATACTCTACACACATGGTATAATATATTTATTTTTTAACCAAACACGCTAACACTTTATTTGGATAGTCCATCTGTAGATGCTCTACAGAATATCAGTAACATTTCAACTAACCATTTTCTAACCCTAGCCCATAACCCTTATCCTAACCCTAAACTAACCCCTTACCTTCTTCCTTACTCCAACCTTAACCCATATCCTAACCCTTATTCTAATCCTTACCCTAACCGTAACCAAGTAAAGTGTGACCAAACACAATCAGTATCAATATTTCAGTCCATTTAAGGGACCCCTTTTTGTCCCGAAGGCAAATGTTCTGAATAACCTCTTTAACTCTTTTTCATCTATTGTCCTTAGATAACCATAGAGAAACGTTAGGTAAATTCAATACTTTGCCCATGTTCAAATATAGAAATCTACATACACTGTTATTATCTGCCAGATTGCAGTTTGAATGCAAGCTAGAGAGCCACGTGTGTTCAGCTCAAGCCCCACATCCATTCGGTAACACGTTTCTAATGCTGTAAATACATCATGGAGCAACCGCCAGTGCATTCTAGTTTTGCCGCGGGCACGTTGTGGTAAATGTTGTACAGTAAAGGATTTTGGTCGATATACGGAATGCGGGATTAGCTCCAGTACCTGGACAAATGCTTCTAGTATTCATCCCATTCAGAAAAAACACGGCTGACCTCAGAAAAAAACAGTGTCATTTAAAAAAATCATGATGGAAATGGAACATCTGAGGTCAAGATGACAAATGGAGCCGCACCAAAATAAGGAACGACGGCGGGCTTCGCTAAAGGAACGCGACGAGGAGACTGCGCCAATGAGCAACTATTTATTCTCTGAGAAGCTAATCAGAGAGTGGGAGAAGTAATTCCGATCGGAGCATTGTCATTCCGGGCTAATCCCTCATCACGGTATTTCATCAGGTTTTGGCATTTGGCTATCGCGTTAATTAAGCACTGGTGCTCCCCTCCACTCGACTGGACCCGGCATTAGTAATCGCACAAAGTTGATAATGAGAAATCGGCACCGCTTTCAAATATCATCTCACTTTTGTATTTTCTGTCTGTCTGTCTGTCTGTCTGTCTGTCTGTCTGTCTGTCTGTCTGTCTGTCTGTCTGTCTGTCTGTCTGTCTGTCTGTCTGTCTGTCTGTCTGTCTGTCTGTCTGTCTGTCTGTCTGTCTGTCTGTCTGTCTGTCTGTCTGTCTGTCTGTCTGTCTGTCTGTCTGTCTGTCTGTCTGTCTGTCTGTCTGTCTGTCTGTCTGTCTGTCTGTCTGTCTGTCTGTCTGTCTGTCTGTCTTGTGTCTGTCTTGTGTGTGTTTTGTATATATATATATATATATATATATATATATATATATATATATATATATATATATATATATATATATATTATATATATTTTGTCCATCATGGTGATGCGGGGAGGTAGTACCTTCCACTCCATCACAGGTCCCAGATCAGATCCCATGAAGCGCACCGCTCTTGACCTTACCTGCCTATGGCTCTGTGTAATTGGGCATCGGAGCAGAGGCAGCCTGTCTCACCCTCCCTTCTTCACTCCCTCCCTTCTCCTAATCACAAGAAAAGGAGTGTGTCGCTCAGTACGTTATCCTCTCTCCCTCCTTCCCTTCTCCTAATCACAAGAACAGGAGTGTGTCGCTCAGTACGTTATCCTCCCTCTCTCCCTCCCTCCCTTCTCCTAATCACAAGAACAGGAGTGTGTCGCTCAGTACGTTATCCTCCCTCTCTCCCTCCCTCCCTTCTCCTAGTCACAAGATTAGAGAGAGAGCGAGAGAGAGAGCAAGAGAGAGAATGATGACTAGGTAGAAGAAGACAATGGGACACATTCATTTCTATGAAATGTTTTACATTGCCGATCCCCTTCTCCTGTCCCATAATGCACCTGGTTTTGAACACGACAACACACTGTGTTAGGGTCTTGGATTTGGACTTGGTCGTTCCATTCTCCTATACCATGAATGGAAAACAGTGCCTAAATAACTAGTTAGAGGTTTGAGGCATTGTAAATCACTTGTGTTATGTTGTTAGTTTCCTGTTAATTTAAATTTTAAAAAATCATCTGCTCAGGAGTCATTCATCTGGAATGAAGATGCTGTACAGTGCTGAAAACTATTGTTAAAGTGGTTGTGGAATTAACATTCTTTCAGTGCAAAATTCCTATGATCTTGATATAAAATAGGCTTATGTATAACAACCATGAGTGTATAGAATATCACTCACTTAAAAAAGAAAGACACTGATTGTGTGTGAATGATGCATGATGGGTATTGTACACAGTCTTATCTTATTCATGTATACGTCTTCACAGCTTTTTGTTTTCTCTTATGAAGATTCAATGTTGAATAAAAAAGACCATGCGAAGACTGATAACCACACACGGCCTGTGAAATATTCAAGTCTTGTCCTATTTACACAGACTCTGCTGCATCCAGAGCCACAGTTCCATGTTTTTTGTGTGATATACCGGGAGGCGGCGCTGGCTCGTGAGACCCGATTGGCGCATACATTACGAGTCCAATATAATTTTTGGAAGCAGAGTAAACATACTAAGTTTGCCATCTTTAAAATGTGTCGAGAAACACAGTCAATTGACAAGGGCCAGACAAAAATAGACCAAAAGTGTTACCGCATCTCTTAGCGCTGTGTGTGTTTTGGCATCCGCCGTCTCTTGCCTGTCTGTTGATGCCGTCTCAAGTCCGACAAGGAGAATGCGGAAATCGTTTGAAGTTTGTTCCCCGGAACCTTCTATCATCCGCCCGAGGATATTTGTCAAGTTGTTCCACCTTTCTGAGTCGCGTCTAATGGGGAAAAGATAACACATTTATGTCTATTCGTTGTTGATGTGTTGACGTATGTATACCAGGGTTGTGTGAAGCAGACTGGTAAAGGTAGCAAATTTGTCTGGCCTTGTTTTTTTGGCACTGGTTGGCGCGAAAGTGGGCCAAGCACTTGATTCGAGTCCAAGTCATGACAAGGACCACTTCATCAGTCTTCCCCTCCGACTGGTCTGTCTCTCTTTCTCTTTTTTTTGCATCTCCCCCTCTGTCATTCCCTCCCTCACTTTCTCTCTCTCTTCCTCTAGGGCTCTTTTCCTCCCTCCCTCTCACTTTGTCTCCCCCTCTCACTTTCTCCCTCACATTCTCATGCTCTCTTCCTCTCTCCCTCTTAATTTGACACTTGGTCTCTCTCCTCCTCTCTCTCACACTCCCTTTCTTACTAACTCAACATTAAGCAGGTTTCTAAGCTCGAGCTCAAGCTTGGTCCCTTTCAGACAATTTTTGTGATCTCTGTGCGGTTCGCTTATTTATTTGTGCAGTGTGAACACTCCCAAAGGAACTCAGACCCCTCAGAGAGCCCCTGAACCAAACCGAGACCATCTCGAGAGGTGGTCTGAGTTCGGTTTGCTTCAATTCCACAGTCTAGTTCCCTTTTTAAGGACAATGTGAACACAAAACTCCCCAGGTTCCTTTTGTTATTATTCCCGCACCACACACTAGACTAATGCAATAAACCCTGCCATAAACCCTCACGTTGGTGCCACAAAATAAAAATACATGTGTGCTGTTTTTGGATATTGATTAGCGATTGTCAAGGACTCAGAGAAATCCCAAAATGTGTGGAGTTTTTAGTTCAGATAATTTGTCTGCAATATGTGATCTATAGGCTAAGAGCTTCATAAGCTGTTTATTGATTGTGGGGTTTGAGTAGTGTGAGAAGACAATATATTTAGTGAGAATCACTAAACATAGGGTAGAAAATATTTTCTAGCTCTTAAAGGGGCAGTAGCAACACGGCACTGTGGTCTAAGGCACTGCATCTCAGTGTTTGAGGCGTCACTACAGACACCCTAGTTCAATTCCAGGCTGTTTCACAACCGGCTGTGATTGGGCAGTGCACAATTGGGCCAGTGTTGTCTGGGTTTGGCCGGTGTAGGCTGTCATTGTAAATAAGAATTTGTTCTTAACTGACATGCCTAATTAAATAAAGGTTCAATTATGTACTGTATATTTTTTTAAATTACAAATATTCGGCAGTCATTCTATTGCTATTTATTCTGTTAATAGTATCTTGTGATCACAAGATCGGACAGCTAGATATGCCTACTTACATTTTGGAAGCTAATAAGATTCTGATTGAGTGCATGTTGGAAAAAATATCTTGGTTCCTTTCTTTACAAAAAAAATGTTTTACCCCTTTTTCATGGTATCCAAATGTTAGTAGTTACTATCTTGTCTCATCGCTATAACTCCCGTATGGGCTCGGGAGAGATGAAGGTCGAAAGCCATGCTTCCTCTGAAACCCAACCCAACCAAGCCGCACTGCTTCTTAACACAGCGCGCATCCAACCTGGAAGCCAGCCGCACCAATGTGTCAGAGGAAACACCGTGCACCTGGCAGCCTGGTGAGCGTGCACTGCACCCGGCCCACCACAGGAGTCGCTAGTGCACAATGAGACAAGGATATCCCTACCGGCCAAACCCTCCCGAACCCAGACGACGCTAGGCATATTATGCATCGCCCCATGGACCTCCCGGTCGCAGCCGGCTGTGACAGAGCCTGGGCGCAAACCCAGAGTCTCTGGTGGCTACTGCAATGCAGTGCCTTAGACCACTGCGCCAACATAGCAATGTGAATACAAAGAGAACCGGGTTCTTTAGCTTCTTTTTTTTTACCCCTTGAAAATTCTTTTCAAGGGACTATATGTGAAAACACCCTAAACCTCTTATTTCATTGGTTAATTAAATCCACTCTCTCACATGATTAAGACAAGGCTACTGAGACTCATCAAGCCCCAGGACAGGGAGTGAGTGATAATATGAAAGAGAGAGAGCGATGGAGAAAGAGAGAGAAAGAGGGTAATAAATAGAGAGCGAGAGAGGGTGAGAGAAAAGGAGTGGGGGAGAGAAGAGGGGAGAGAACTTCGGAAAGGACTTCAGCTCTGTTGTTACCCATCCTTTTTTGCAAGAGGGTTCTCGACAGAGTATTTTTAAGTGGTCTCGTCTCCATTGTTCTCCTTGTTTTTGCCTAATTCTGTTAGATAACTCTCTCTCTATCTCCCTCGCTCTCTCCCTCCTCCGCTCCCCCTGCCCACTCAGCAAACGGCTAGTCTTCTGCTCTTTGTTTCTAAAAGAGTGGTGTGACTAACACACACACTCTCACACGCACACACAGACACACACACACACAGACACAGCTAAGTTCTGTCCTTTCCTTAGGTGTGGGAGAAATGTGCTGCTTGGAACAGGCTAATTTGTTATTGAGAGGGATGAGCGTGGCCGGGTGCCAAGACAATGGGGTAGTGAATAGTGAGGCTGCCAGGTTACACCCTCTTGTAAGATGCATCGAGAGAGAGAAAGGCATCATCTTGTTTTTGCACACAGGTACTCATACAGTAAACACGCATGCGCACACACATCAGTATAGGAAATACTCATATGGAAAATCTATTTGCACACATACAAACGTACATCACACATGCATGTACACACTCAATTATTTACACAGAAGCACCAGTGTTGTCTGTTCACACTGCTATGCTTCATCTTGACTTGGTCGCAGTTGTAAATGAGAACCTGTTCTCAACTAGCCTACCTGGTTAAATAAAGGTGAAATAAAAAAAATTAAAAAACAGTTTGACTGACTGTCACTTATGTGCAACTGTTATGTGTCTAATGTGACATATGCACACACTCAAAAATGTCACATGATTAACACCTAAAGATTCACAAACACATTATGAAATCATTCAACCATGGACATAATAACATGTGTCCAT
Source organism: Oncorhynchus gorbuscha (assembly GCF_021184085.1). NCBI lineage: Eukaryota > Metazoa > Chordata > Actinopteri > Salmoniformes > Salmonidae > Oncorhynchus > Oncorhynchus gorbuscha. Next base: position 33,127,288 of record NC_060197.1, read on the forward strand.
TACATTGTAGATACCAGTCACTCTTTGCTCTTGTCTTTCAATCTACTCCCAAAGTTTTCAGCTGAAAAGTGCCTCTGTCTCTGTACAGATGAGATGTTTGTCTTTCACTTTCATGCCGAGTGTGAGGTGATGCAACTCATCAACCCTTCCCTGTAACAGCTAAGAGCAGGAGTGCTCCTCAACAGCACCGTATCACAACCCAGAATCTTCCACTATTGGATCTTAAAACCCATTATCCAACTCCCACATGTCTGAGCCCCTTTGATTTACATGAGGACAAATCCAAACGAGAGCGAGTGTGTCTTGAGCGCTCTGTTACAGATATACAGTCCCTTTTTTCAGAGGAGACTAGAGAGAGGAGGATAGTTATTGCAGGTGAGGTGAGGCAGTCACGTTCCAGTGCCTTCCCAGGCCCCAAAGTGGGTCACAGGAGTGCAAGGTGACATTCTTGGAACAACAGCACAGACTAGTGGAAGTGGTGAGCTACTACATGTAAACAACTGTCTGGGGTCTGATATGCAACTTCTAGTACTGTATTATTTCAGGCAAAAGTTGGGAAGTCGGCCTTAGGCACAGATATAGGATCAATTGATATGCTACTTAAAGTATACCTCGAACCATCAGGTACTATGCAAAAACTGTCGGGTAGTCTCTACCTGGCAAGGAAATACATTCTAGTGAATGCGGGGCTGTGTGTGTGTGTGTGTGTGTGTGTGTGTGTGTGTGTGTGTGTGTGTGTGTGTGTGTGTGTGTGTGTGTGTGTGTGTGTGTGTGTGTGTGTGTGTGTGTGTGTGTGTGTGTGTGTGTGTGTGTGTGTGTATTTGTGTGTGTGTGTGTATTTGTGTGTGTGTGCGTGTACGTGCGTGCGTGTACGTGCGTGCGTGCGTGTGTGTACATTTGCATGTGCACATGAATTATCCTGCTCGGAATTTGCATGACCCAAAAACACCCTACCTATCCAAGTTCCTCATAAATCAAACACAGTCCTATACCCAGCCGGTTTGGTTCCTTTGTCAAGAGAAGGTAATAAATTGATCCCCAGACGGCTAATAAGCAGTGGCATGGGGCAGCGACTTCCCAGGATTTATGCTGCTTCAAGTAGCTTTATATAGATTTTTCAAAACAAATCTATTTACTCCCAGAGCTCAAGAGATTTGAAAGGGGGTAGACTTTTGGTTTGATAACTCAGAGGGGTAATGCATCAGGACAATAGGGGGATAGAGGAGGAAAGCCTATGAGGAAGGAAAGAACTGAATTATGACAGTGTTTGATTGAATCACGTGTTTTCAATATCACTCAATCTCAATCTATGGATGGAATCACATTCTTGGGCAGAGTTCCCATTCTATCAGACTGCAAAATGATTTACTTCCTTGTCTCCTTCCTTCCTTCCTTGATTCCTTCATGATCACTGATCTAAAAATAGCATATGCGTGTAAACAATATCCCAGACCCCCTATGCAGTCACTTTACCTGTCAGTGGTCATGAAGGAAAGGAGACAGCAGAGAGGTAGCTTTCTGAACAGCTTTGCATCTCACGTGCCAGAGCGAAGCCTTTTAGAGGAAACTGAAACAGTCTTCTTTATGACATAGGTGATATTATGACAGGAAATGGTCTTTTAAAGAATATGATCCACGATATCATCTTCTGCAAAGTTGACTGGAAAAGAAAGAGGGAGTGAAGAGAGAGAGAGAGCAAGAGTGAGAGATGGAAGAGAAAGTGAGAACGGAATGGGTTGTTGAGTTTCGGAATGGGATGTTGAGAGCCCCGATGCCAGACAGCCGTGCCCTCCTGTCCTTTATCTAATACCTCTGCTTTGACCTTAATGTGTTTTCTCTCTCTCTCTCTCTCTCTCTCTCTCTCTCTCTCTCTCTCTCTCTCTCTCTCTCTCTCTCTCTCTCTCTCTCTCTCTCTCTCTGTTTTGCTCTGTCTCGCTCTCTCTCTCTGTCTCTCTGTCTCGCTCTCTCTCGCTCTCTCTCTCTGTCTCTCTGTCTCGCTCTCTCTCTCTGTCTCTCTGTCTCTGTGTCTCTGTGTGTGTGTGCTGAAAGCAGGCGTGCCAATGTGACATTTGAATGATTGAGATCACGTTGGCTGAGTGGATTATGATCCCCTTTTGGGAGTGTGGTCTTAAGCCCTGATGGAGAACTCTTGCTGATGGACATTTTATGGACGGAAGGGGGAGGTGGGAAAGTGATGGTATCAAAGCTCCCACCACCCCTTCCTCCTTTTATCTGGTCGGTAACACAACCCTCAGAGGTGGGATGCCCCATCGGCGCTAGTTAATCCCTACGTTCTGGGAATGGGGGGGCGAGACTGAGAGAGAGGGAGAGAGATGGAGAAAGGCACACGGGTAGATCGAGGTAGAGGTGCTCGGCTGGAGCGTGCCGCTACATCGGGAGGGGGCTAAGGGAAGCAAGCTGTCAACAGAGCAGCGAGCTGCCTTTTTAAACGTCAGATGAGATCAAATCAAAGAGCTAGCCTTTTGTACCGTGCTGTTATCGCCTTACCTTGGAGATAAAGCTATATGCATCAGCAGGCCTTGAGCAGCACATTGTCCAATTCACACAAGTATGCCTAGGGATGCAGGTTGTCAAATACTTACCGGAGGACATTTTAATTCAAAGGAATTAAGCCTAACATCTGGTGTGTGTGTGTCTGTGTGTGTCCGTGTGTGTCCGTGTGTGTCCGTGTGTGCCCGTCTTTGTGCGTCTGTGTGCGTCTGTGTGTGTGTGTCCGTGTGTGTCTGTGTGTGTCTGTGTGTGTCCGTGTGTGTCCGTGTGTGTGTGTGTCCATGTGTGTGTGTTGTGATTAGGTGTACAAAATACACTCCCTTCATTTAGAGGAAGTTGAGAAGGCATTGTCCCCACAGCACTACAGCACTATTATCAGTTTGCCTACTGAACAGAAGCCAACGCCATCCGTATTGTCTGTTCAATTCAGATCATTGTGTGTCCAGTCACAATTGTGTGCCGTGCAATCTTTGAATGCTAGAGTTCTCATTTGACGGGTGGGCACATACAGGTGTGATACAACCATATTAAATCAGGATCTCTAAGATATTTAAGCCGCACATCACTCTACTTTCCAACCAAGTCCTTGTATTTCCCAGTTCTCTTTTCTCATGAATGACGTTGAGCATCAACAGCGGAACTAACCTCATTGATGTCCATTGATCTGACGTGTGATTCACAGAATCCCACTGGATTTGAATGATTATGACGTAGTCGTGCGCCACAGAGCCAGCTGTCGGGGGTGAAAACCGGGGGAGAGAAACCAACTCCTTCCTTTCCTCTGCTTGCTTTCATAGACTTGTTTGAGCAGAGCGCTGACAAGCAAGCCTAAGTTTCTGACAGAATGGTGTCAGCTAAAACTGTGATGTTTCCGCTCTCACAAGTGAATACCGTTCGTTGCACCTGCTGCTGGCAACACAGCTCAGCACAGCTCAGACAGGCCGTTTGCAACTCTGTGTTGTAATTAGATGTGTTTTGGTAGTGCTAGGGATAGTGGATATGTTATTTGGTAGTGTAAGCATAAATGGAAGCTAAGCGGGTGTTTGGGTGTTTGCAGTAGTACTTGTGATCACCCTGGGATGTTTGTATCTAACTACAGTGTGACAATATAATGTTTGTTTTTACTTGATTGTCATTGAAGTCAAAGGGATATTTGACTCTATACTCCAATCTCCTTTGTCATTATAATCAGAATGTCATCAATGGATAATTTTGAGCATCCTTCTATTCGATTCATATGTATCTGTAATAAACTTGAATTATGACGTTGGTTTCTTTGAGGTGATTGAGATTTAACTCTCTATCCAGCATGACGGGCAGCTCGGAACGTTAAAACGCCTTTAGCACTAACATTATTTTGATGCAGTCTCCCTTTGCCTACCTGCTACATCAAAACCAACCATCCTGGTTTCATATTCAGCATCCCATCTCATGTTTGTCCAAGCCTGATAGCGCCATAACGTCTACACCTAGTGGGTGGCGGACAGCGTTTTATTGTAAATTACAGACGTTTATGACCGTGGGGATCGGCTAACCCCACGGTAAACAACCATCAGAATGGTGAAAAAAAACGTTCTTCCGTCTTTTTGACCATATTTGTTCGCTTGACCTGCCTTTTTCGACGTGTACTAGGATTTCAGCATTTGATTAACCTTCCTTCTCCCCTCACAGTGGTTTTTATGAGCTGACCCCGGTGCTTCAGCGTTACTTACAGTTATGGGAAGGTCATAAATGTGGGATTTATGATTCAGGTGTGGTTGGGAATGCTAGTACTTTCTGTCAGAAATAGAGTAGACATAATCTCTGTGTGGTCTGCCGCACACCTAATGTGCTGTGTGTGTGTGTGTGTGTGTGTGTGTGTGTGTGTGTGTGTGTGTGTGTGTGTGTGTGTGTGTGTGTGTGTGTGTGTGTGTGTGTGTGTGTGTGTGTGTGTGTGTGTGTGTGTGTGTGTGTGTGTGTGTGTGTGTGTGTGTGTGTGTGTGTGTGTGTGTTTTCGGTAGAAGGGTGTGTGGCAGGTTTTTGATGACTGACTGCTTTCAAGCTATTTGTCTCCTAAGATGAAAGTATTGTACTTCTGTCTATGTTCAGAGACATATTCTATACATTTTGCATCAGGGGTATATAGATAGATATATATACAGTAGGCCAAGTTATGTTTCATAGCCACTGTTATCAGTAGATAAACATGTTTTACAAATTGAGATAAAGATTTTGCACAGCCAAGTAAAGAGGCTATCCACCTTTCTTCACCTGGGGTGTATTTATGACGAGCCAAACAGAAGAAAACAGGTCAAAAAAGGGGACGATTTACCTTAACTTGACCAATAAGCAACTCTCATTTTGTTGCAAAATGTTGTTTATTTGTCGTTTTTGTTGTTGTTTTTTTACATTGTGAACTAATGAATACACCCCTGCTTCTCTATATTGATTGTGATGTGTTTGCGAAACTCTACTGTTTTCAGCAACTCCGAAACACATCAATTATTTCTCTATTCTTTCACATGACTTGCAACTCTGAGACACAAAGTCTTTGTGACTCTGAGGCTATCCTAATAGGGACACCGTACTGTCATAATATGGACCATGAGTTGACAATGGTTTAAAGGAGATAGCTATAGAAACCTGGGCCCAGATTCACAATTCACAGATTCACATTCTTAAGAAGACATTTCTTCTAAACTGCCCACTATAGACTTACGAGGAGAGTTAAGCTACGTTGCTATTCCACAATAAAGTTATTGGAAATGTTCTTACGTTTTTTCCTATGACAAAAGATTGGAAGAAATAGGATTCTTGAAAATAATATTTAAGGATTTCTTCTTGGAAATGTACTTAACTTTAGGACAGCTAAACCCTTGTCATGTGACGAATGGATACTTCTGTAACCATTAATGTTTTCTTGCTCCGGCCCACAGACACAGTTGGCTATCGGACATTTAAACACACTTTCTGAAGTAGTATTTTGTGAATCCGGCCCCTGTACTTTTCAGCACTGCGCCTATCTGCTATCACATTGCTACGGCATCAGCTAACACAATGCTGTGACACCTTACAACACAAGCCTACCAGCTCATAGTTCTGAACTACACTATTTTGGTGCTGAAATTATGGGTGTTTTAATTGCTATAGACAGGAGATCATTAGCATAACTTCTTGGGTGGCTGGAGCCATGTTTCTCTATGTCATTAAGCTAATTATACAAGCTAATTAATCAGTATGCTCCAATGCTGGGCGTGATAGGCACACTCTGCCACTCCTTGTTGGCTTGCATAATGAAGGAAGTGATTTTTAGAAATCTTTAGAACCTACTTTGATCTTTTGGAGAGTAAACAGATGATTTTGCATATTAAAGTACTGGTAAAATAGACTGAAGGCTCGGTGTGGGTAGAACACAAAGGACACAATACAAGCCGGGACTGAATTATTCCCCACCATTTGGTGTGTGACCGAGCGTGTGTGTGATTGTGTGTGTCGTTGGTGAGGAAGAGCTCTCTCTCTGGTCCTCTGGGGCTCGTCTGTGTTCCTTTACTTCCCCATTATCTCCCAGCTGTCGATCGCTACGCGGCTGAAGACAAATCAATTAAGACTACTCACAGACAGAGGGTGAGACGGAGAGAGGAAGAGAGAAAGGATGACACTGAGAATGGAGAGACTGTGTGTATGTGTTAGAGAGAGAGCGAGTTGGGGCTGTGCTTGTATACAGTATATGGAGAAAACTCACTATATAAATATTTGTGCAGGTATTTTGGGCGGACACCGTAATGAACTTAACCATCCTTCCTATCATCGTCCTGCTCTAAACTGGCATAGGATCTTTGTATTTTGGTGTGCTCTACAATCAGTGAAGCAATGAACTTCAGTATTCATGTTTACTTTGTCAATAGTATTTGGTTGTCTCAAATGTCACCCTGTTCCCTACAAAGTGCACTACTTGATCAGGACCCATAGGGAATATGGGATGCAGCCTGTGTGTGGCATTGACAGCCTCCCCATGAAGATGTCACAGATGATCATATTGCCACATCTATTGTCTATTGTCATCACAGTCGTTTAGTGATGTCATCTAAATCCTTCCAATCATCTTCTTTTCCAGGGAAATTCCGAGGAGTTCAGATTCTTTCATTCCTTCTGGTCCGAGGCAGCATTGGTATCAAGTGTTCCTAACAGGTAAGAGCTATGCAGATCAATGATACATTCTCTTCATCCAAATTAGCTTTATACTACGCTGAATAAAATGTGACCAACCACCTGGATTCGGTCATATGTATCAACACTGCAGTTGAGGTACAATGGGAAAGTTATTCTGCTTTGAAAGTTGATAAACTTGTAACCCCACATTTGAGAAAATGGCCCATGAATGTTTTGGTACACCTACTGGAGAATTTTGTCTACACCCATTCAGCATTGTTCACACCCTCTTAAGCCTTAGCCACACCCATCTCTTTAAGGATTCACATATGTGACTCGTTTCAGGAAACTAGGCATATGTCGCACATCACTACTCCACAGGAGAGCCATTTTTACGTAAACTTTTTTTTAAATCAAAATGCGTTTTCTGGCAGAAATGCCTTCTGGAACATGTGAACTTTCATGTGACTTAATAACAAACTTGGATGCCAACTGTAAATACAAATAAAATTAAAAATTATGTGCCTGGTTGGTTTAGCCATGATTGGTTGAGATAGGTAATCCTTTCCTTTCTAACACAGGTTTTTTTGAAAGATATATCGTAGAACTGCACAGTGTTGCACTCGAATTTCTGTAGGACAATAGTTTTGAAATCAGTGGAATGCCTGGTGGAATTAGAGTATGATAGCTAAGGAGATGCAAAATATTCTGGCGTTTGATTACTAATATGCAGAGGGAGTCGAAAAGAGAACACAGAATGTGGTTGTATTAAACAGCTGTCTACATCTATAAAAAAAAGCACCCATCAAATCAAATTTTATAAAATCAAATTTTATAAAATCAAATTTTATTTGTCACATACACATGGTTAGCAGATGTTAATGCGAGTGTAGCGAAATGCTTGTGCTTCTAGTTCCGACAATGCAGTAATAACCAACAAGTAATCTAACTAACAATTCCAAAACTACTGTCTTATACACACAAGTGTAGGGGGATAAAGAATATGTACATAAAGATATATGAATGAGTGATGGTACAGAGCGGCATAGGCAAGATACAGTAGATGGTATCGAGTACAGTATATACATATGAGATGAGTATGTAAACAAAGTGGCATAGTTAAAGTGGCTAGTGATACATGTATTACATAAAGATGCAGTAGATGATATAGAGTACAGTATATACGTATACATATGAGAAGAATAATGTAGGGTATGTTAACATTATATTAGGTAGCATTGTTTAAAGTGGCTAGTGATATATTTTACATCATTTCCCATCAATTCCCATTATTAAAGTGGCTGGAGTTGAGTCAGTGTGTTGGCAGCAACCACTCAATGTTAGTGGTGGCTGTTTAACAGTCTGATGGCCTTGAGATAGAAGCTGTTTTTCAGTCTCTCGGTCCCAGCTTTGATGCACCTGTACTGACCTCGCCTTCTGGATGATAGCGGGGTGAACAGGCAGTGACTCGGGTGGTTGTTGTCCTTGATGATCTTTATGGCCTTCCTGTAACATCGAGTGGTGTAGGTGTCCTGGAGGGCATGTAGTTTGCCCCCGGTGATGCGTTGTGCCGACCTCACTACCCTCTGGAGAGCCTTACGGTTGTGGGCGGAGCAGTTGCCGTAGCAGGCGGTGATACAGCCCGTACCAGGCGGTGATACAGCCCGCTCTCGATTGTGCATCTGTAGAAGTTTGTGAGTGCTTTTGGTGACAAGCCAAATTTCTTCAGCCTCCTGAGGTTGAAGAGGTGCTGCTGCGCCTTCTTCGCGATGCTGTCTGTGTGGGTGGACCAATTCAGTTTGTCTGTGTTGTGTATGCCGAGGAACTTAAAACTTGCTACCCTCTCCACTACTGTTCCCTCTGCTGTTTCCTGAAGTCCACAATCATCTCCTTAGTTTTGTTGACGTTGAGTGTAAGGTTATTTTCCTGACACCACACTCCGAGGGCCCTCACCTCCTCCCTGTAGGCCGTCTCGTCGTTGTTGGTAATCAAGCCTACCACTGTTGTGTCGTCCGCAAACTTGATGATTGAGTTGGAGGCGTGCGTGGCCACGCAGTCGTGGGTGAACAGAGAGTACAGGAGAGGGCTCAGAACGCACCCTTGTGGGGCCCCAGTGTTGAGGATCAGCGGGGTGGAGATGTTGTTGCCTACCCTCACCACCTGGGGGAGGCCCGTCAGGAAGTACAGTACCCAGTTGCAAAGGGCGGGGTCGAGACCCAGGGTCTCGAGCTTGATGACAAGCTTTTTTTTTCAGAAAGTTGTTTTCATTTCAGGTTAAAGTGCACTGTTAGCTAGCTGGCTGGCTCACTAGCTAACAATACCATTTGCATTGCTAGTTATAGCCTAATGTTAGCTAGCCAGCTAACATTGAACCTAGTTGGTTTGTTACCTGCAGATTCATGCAGGGTAGTAATGTTATGAGTTGGGATTATGGATCATGCTTAGCTATCTAACTAGCTACATGTCTAAACAAAAGACTCCACTATGCAAGTAACCATTTCAATAGAATGTTCATTATGTTACTGCGACAACTGTCGATAGACGTAGCTAATACATTTGCTCTGGCTATCTACTCCGATTTCAGAGCATTCTTGTCTGAGTGTGCCAGAGTGCAGAATAACTTAGGAATTTACGAATGCTCAACACCCGTTGAATATGTCCAGTGTCAGTAAACGTTGGCAAAAAAAGCATAATTAAATTGATGCCAGCAGCACAGTTAGAGTTAACCACGCTCTAGATAACAAAACAGCCTAACCGGCTCTGCTAGGGCGAGTAAAATGGTCAGAGTATGCTGTTCTCTCATTTGTGTCTGTAAGTAGCTAGTGTCACAGGCCGGCTCATAGCCTGTGGCAAAAATGAGGGGACGCGAACAACAGGTATAGGCCATTTCAATGTTTTTCCTTATTGTAAGCAAAACTATTAACTTTAAACTAATAAAAAGGAATGAGGTGTGGAAGTATCATAATGTCAGGTGTATGTAAAGTACATGGAATCTGTGTGTGTGAATGACTGAGTGAAAACTATGCAAAACTACAAAATAACAAACAAAACAGGTTCATACCTGGAGGAGCGGAGAGAGAGAGAGAGGTGATTAGTGACAGTTTAAATATTCTGATCCCAGGTGACTCCAATCACTAACGACCATCCTCTGCCCGCAGGAGGAACCGCCCCTGCAATGCAGAGGAGGAGCCGTGACACTAGCAACCTAGCCAACATTAGCCAATTACATTCGGTGCTTGATTGCTTTTGTTAGGTCAGAACACTCGGATCAACTCTACTCCTCTGTCAGAGCATCTAGTGTGCGCTCTGAATGCTCCGAGAGTGGAATGCTCTCAATTTACAAACGGACAATCTGACAACGCTCTGAGATTACAAACTTTGAGTGCACTCTGGCACTCCAGATAGAATTTACGAACCCGTAGTATAAACCAGCCTTCTGTCTTGAAATCTTTGGATGTTTAGTACATGGCCTCACATGTGAATCCTTAAAGAGATGGGTGGCACTAAGGCTTAAGAGGGTGTGAACGATGCTGAATGGGTGTAGACAAAGAAGAGCTCTCCAGTAGGTGTACCGTTTTCTCAAAAGTTGATCCACGCCCCTACCTTCGGATCCACGCCCCTATCATCTTTCAAAGCATAATTACTCTCCCATGGTTCCTCATCTGTAGTGTGTGATATACAATTTTGAAGCTCTGAGTCTCGACTTTTATCCAATGTAAAAAAAAAAAAAAAAAAATGGTGCTTACATAGGACAAAATCGAGCCGGCCAGTCACATATGAGGCCATATGCTAAACAGAGTGAAGGAGGTAATGTAGTTAACAACCAAAGATTTTAAGAATAAAAGTGGTGAAAGTAGTTTCAAAAAGTAGTAGTATAAATACACTTTATCATATATTGTAATCTGACCTTGGTGCAGGTCATGTTGTTCTTCAAATTACCGTCTCTGGTAAACAAACACTATATCAAATAAAATGCTTATTTGTCACATGCACAGGATACAGAAGGTGTATACGGTACAGTGAAATGGTTACTTGCATAGTGGAGCCTTTTGTTTAGACATGTAACTCGCTCGTTAAACAATGAACCATAATCCTACCCGTACTACCATGCACCATGCATGAATCTGCAGGTAGCCTAAATTAATCAACAAGGTTCAATGTTAGCTTGCTAGCTAGCTAGAATGCTTGAACTTGCAATGAAAATGACTTTCTCACAAAATTTGAAACGTATAATATCTGAAAATGTAGCTAGACTCTTATCCGTAAAAATAGATGAATGCTTCTGCCTTTCTATCATGCATGCCAGGGTTGCCATTAGTTTGAAGATTTCATCTGGAGACAGGTGTTTTATACAACAGCCTTCTGTGTTCTCTTTTCGACTCTCTCTGCATTTGGCAATCATCTCTCTGTTTCCACTGATTTCAAAAAGCGGTCAACTTCTTGATCACCGTTTATTCTCCATCGCTGTCATCAGAAGACTCTACAATGTCTGGTTCAATGAAAATCTTTTGACCTAAATCAGGGATTTCCTCGTCGTCTGGTACATTTTTAGAGTCAGTGAGAGTCAACATGGCATGATCGTCCTCCAGAAAATAGTCCATCATAACTTTTTTCCACTGATCTATGTCGATAGCTCCTGTTAACTTTAGGGCAGCAATGTTGAGAGCAGTAGCAACACTTTATCAGTTCTTCATGATATCTTTAAAAAAAAGCTGTGTTAGAAAGGAGTATCTACACATACTGAGCAGCTCATGTTATAGACAGAAGCCTGCTACATGGCAGACCAATCTGAACTCTGCATATCCAGCCCATTAATTATCTCAACCAATCATAGCTAAACCAACTAGGCTCGTAATTGAACCATTTTATTCGTATTTACAGATGACATACACATTTTTTATTAAGGCACATGAAAATTTAAACACAACATGTAAAGTGTGGATCCCTTGTTTCATGGGCTGAAATAAAATAACTCAGACACACAAAAAGCTTATTTCTCTCTAATTATGTGTAGAAATTTGTTACAACCATGTTAGTGAACATTTCTCCTTTGCCAAGTTAATCCATCCAGCTGACAGGTGTGATATATCAAGAAGCTGATTAAACAGCATGAACATTACACAGGTGCACCTTGTGCTGGTGATTATAAAAGGCCACTCAAAAATGTGCAGTTTTGTCCCACAACACAATTCCACAGATGTCTCAACTTTTGTGGGAGTGTGCAATTGGCTTGCTGACTACAGGAATGTACACCAGAGCTGTTGTCAGAGAATTAAATGTTAATGTATCTACCAACGTCCTTTTAGAGAATTTGGCAATATATCCAAATGAACTCACAATCGCAGACCATGTGTAACCACACCAGCCCAGGACTTCCACATCTGGCTTCTTCACCTGCGGGATCGTCTGAGACCAGCCACCTGGACAGCTGATGAAACTATGGGTTTGCACAACTGAAGCATTTATGCACAAACTGTCAGAAACCGTCTCAGGGAAGGTTACCAGCGTGCTCTTCGTCCTCACAAAGGTCTTGACCTGCCTGCATTTCAGCCTTCGTAACTGGAAAATGCTCACCTTCGATGGCCACTGGAATGCTGGAAAAGTGTGCTCTTAAATGGATGAATCCCGGTTTCAACTGTACCGGGCAGATGGCAGACAACGTGTATGGCGTCGTGTGGGCGAGTGGTTTGCTGATCTCAAAGTTGCGAACAGAGTGCCCCATGGTGGCGGTGGGGTGATGCCCTGGATCGACGTGTACGACAGAGTGTTCCAGTTCCCACCAATATCCAGCAACTTTGCACAGCCATTGAAGAGGACTGGGACAACATTCCACAGGTCACAATCAACAGTCCGTTCAACCTTTTTTTTAGGTATCTGTGACCAACAGATGCATATCTGTATTCCCAGTCATGTGAAATCCATAGATTAGGGCCTAATGAATTCATTTCAATTGACTGATTCCTTATATGAACTGAAACTCAGGACAAATGTATACAATTGTTCCATGTTGCGTTTACATGTGTTCAGTTTTCAGTTTGTAATCATGTTTGTTGAAATGTCAACCCTCAACCAATGCAATATCATTGCAAATCACTAAATTACATGGGGAAATAAAGTGACAACAGTGCATAGGTTGTCTTATAGATGAATCGTCACATCATAGAGGTGAATCAACCAATTTACTTCAAACTTGTTCCCAATAATAACAGCTGTACTGTACTGTATACATGTATATCATACAAACCAGTTTAGCTAAACACCACAGATAAAGCATGCCAGCAGCACCCCCCTCAGGGGCAGCAGGCCTATTGCTGTTCCAGCAGACAGTTGCTCCTCCCCATACAGTCAGTCATATTATATGAATACACTGCTGATGGAATGGAAGCCTATCTCTACTATTCACACATGGTGTTGGGGAGAGGAAATGTTGTAGGACAGGCTATATTTATGTAGAGTTTACAGTGGTGTGTGTAGAGAGCTAGTTGATACATGCACACACTCAGACACACACACACACACACACAGACACACACGCACACAGTATCACAGTGCGTCTCACCCAGAGTTGTGGATTCGAGTCACAGGACTTGAACTGGAGTCTGACCCATGTCAATGAGCAGGGTTGGGGAGTAACGGATTACATGTAAGGGATTACAAAAAAACAGTAACTGTAATCCGTTATGTTACCAGCAAAAAAATATTGTAATCAGATTACAGATACTTTTGAAAAACTAGAAGATTACTTCGAGGATTACTTTTAAATTCAGAAAGGATGTGTTGGGAAAAAAATCTTTGACACTTCTCTGTTTTCTCAATGACATTCAAATCAGCGTTGAAAATAAGGTGCAAGTTTACGTTTGTTCCACTTGAGTGAGTCTGACCGCAAGTTAGAGACCACTATGATGACACACCAAATGTGTTTGATGGATCTCGGGAAAAGAGCAGGAATAGGCTTTTGTAGGCTACAGTCCAAGCTATGTCTTCCGATGGTGCGACTGCTGTCTGCATCCAAAGATTATCCAACTTGATTAAACACTTGGAGGTAAGGATGACAGAAATGGTGTAGTCTACGGCGATACGGATATTATTGATATCTACATAGCGCATTGATGTGAATCACATTGCTGCTCTCATTTAGCTATTTGTGCCTTATGGATCGTGGTTGTTGTGGATGGCTGTTCACGAATCTAAATGTGTATTTGAACCCAATAATAGTTGAATTCAAGACTTTTAAGCTGCCTATCAATCATTGCCTTTGAAACCATTGGACAGCCAGTGAAAAATGCGTTCTTGCAACAGCTGCAGAGTGCGGATCCCAGCCTATGGAATAAAAGTGGGGCATTTATCTAATTCATGATGATAAAAAATAAATCCATAGGCCGAATGGACACATGCTTAAACTCGCACACTTTTGATAGACTTTACATCCACTTTTGGATTTAGAAATTATATATCTATATACATTGATTCTTGAAGAACATATAAATCCCTCATGAGCTTAGTCAACTGTCACACTCCATGAAAACCCAAAATATAAGCTTGTTCTATTCCAATGTTTGTAAACATTGTAAATGTAAACAAACACTGTATAGCCTTATAACTGTCATGCAGGTGAAAGAGGACCCAAAAGCGACTTGGCGAAAACAGAGTCTTTAATCCAGTAAAGTAAAATACAATTAAAAAAACACAACTTTCACTCGAAATGACGAGGACCGACTGGAGACTCGATCTTGAACAGCAGGTTGCCTCGGGAAGGCACTTGAACCAAACAGACTCAGACACCTGCTCACCACGCAGCATCTGAGGGAAACACGACACGACAGGGCGATACACAAACACAGCACGGTGAATTCTAGACAAGGATCCGACAGGGCAGAAACGGAAAACAAGGAGAGAAATAGGGACTCTAATCAGGGAAAAGGATCGGGAACAGGTGTGGGAAGACTAAATGATTGATTAGGGGAATAGGAACAGCTGGGAGCAGGAACGGAACGATAGAGAGAAGAGAGAGCGGGAGAGTGAGAGAGGGAGGGGGAGAGAGAGGGATAGAAAGAGGGAAAGAACCTAATAAGACCAGCAGAGGGAAACGAATAGAAGGGGAAGCACAGGGACAAGACATGATAATCAATGACAAAACATGACAGTACCCCCCCACTCACCGAGCGCCTCCTGGCGCACTCGAGGAGGAATCCTGGCGGCAACGGAGGAAATCATCAATGAGTGAACGGTCCAGCACGTCCCGAGACGGAACCCAACTCCTCTCCTCAGGACCGTAACCCTCCCAATCCACTAAGTATTGGTGACCCCGTCCCCGAGAACGCATGTCCATGATCTTATGTACCTTGTAAATAGGTGCGCTCTCGACAAGGACGGGAGGGGGGGAGGGAAGACGAACGGGGGTGCGAAGAAAGGGCTTGACACAGGAGACATGGAAGACAGGATGGACGCGACGAAGATGTCGCGGAAGAAGCAGTCGCACAGCGACAGGATTGACGACCTGGGAGACACGGAACGGACCAATGAACCGCGGAGTCAACTTACGAGAAGCTGTCGTAAGAGGAAGGTTGTGAGTGGAAAGCCACACTCTCTGGCCGCAACAATACCTTGGACTCTTAATCCTGCGTTTAAAAATAAGCGCAAGGATGAACCTTATCGTCAGACTGGAAGCGCTGGGATAGAATGGCTCCCACGCCTACCTCTGAAGCGTCAACCTCGACAATGAATTGTCTAGTGACGTCAGGAGTAACGAGGATAGGAGCGGACGTAAAACGTTCTTTTAGAAGATCAAAAGCTCCCTGGGCGGAACCGGACCACTTAAAACACGTCTTGACAGAAGTAAGAGCTGTGAGAGGGGCAGCAACTTGACCGAAATTACGAATGAAACGCCGATAGAAATTAGCGAAACCTAAAAAGCGCTGTAACTCGACACGTGACCTTGGAACGGGCCAATCACTGACAGCTTGGACCTTAGCGGAATCCATCTGAATGCCTTCAGCGGAAATAACGGAACCGAGAAAAGTAACGGAGGAGACATGAAAAGAGCACTTCTCAGCCTTTACGTAGAGACAATTCTCTAAAAGGCGCTGTAGAACACGTCGAACGTGCTGAACATGAATCTCGAGTGACGGTGAAAAAATCAGGATATCGTCAAGATAGACAAAAACAAAGATGTTCAGCATGTCTCTCAGAACATCATTAACTAATGCCTGAAAAACAGCTGGCGCATTGGCGAGACCAAACGGCAGAACCCGGTACTCAAAATGCCCTAACGGAGTGTTAAACGCCGTTTTCCACTCGTCCCCCTCTCTGATGCGCACGAGATGGTAAGCGTTACGAAGGTCCAACTTAGTAAAGCACCTGGCTCCCTGCAGAATCTCGAAGGCTGATGACATAAGGGGAAGCGGATAACGATTCTTAACCGTTATGTCATTCAGCCCTCGATAATCCACGCAGGGGCGCAGAGTACCGTCCTTCTTCTTAACAAAAAGAACCCCGCCCGGCCGGAGAGGAAGAAGGCACTATGGTACCGGCGTCAAGAGACACAGACAAATAATCCTCGAGAGCCTTACGTTCGGGAGCCGACAGAGAGTATAGTCTACCCCGAGGAGGAGTGGTCCCCGGAAGGAGATCAATACTACAATCATACGACCGGTGAGGAGGAAGGGAGTTGGCTCGGGACCGACTGAAGACCGTGCGCAGATCATGATATTCCTCCGGCACTCCTGTCAAATCGCCAGGTTCCTCCTGAGAAGTAGGGACAGAAGAAACGGGAGGGATGGCAGACATTAAACACTTCACATGACAAGAAACGTTCCAGGATAGGATAGAATTACTAGACCAATTAATAGAAGGATTATGACATACTAGCCAGGGATGACCCAAAACAACAGGTGTAAACGGTGAACGAAAAATCAAAAAAGAAATAGTCTCACTGTGGTTACCAGATACTGTGAGGGTTAAAGGTAGTGTCTCAAATCTGATACTGGGAAGATGACTACCATCTAAGGCGAACATGGGCGTAGGCTTCTCTAACTCTCTGAAAGGAATGTCATGTTTCCGAACCCATGCTTCGTCCATGAAACAACCCTCAGCCCCAGAGTCTATCAAGGCACTGCATGTAGCACCCGAACCGGTCCAGCGTAGATGGACCGACAAAGTAGTACAGGATTTTGATGGAGAGACTTGAGTAGTTGCGCTCACCTGTAGCCCTCCGCTTACTGATGAGCTCTGGCTTTTACTGGACATGAATTAACAAAATGTCCAGCAACTCCGCAATAGAGGCACAGGCGGTTGGTGATCCTCCGTTCCCTCTCCTTAGTCGAGATGCGAATCCCTCCCAGCTGCATGGGCTCAGTCTCTGAGCCAGAGGAGGGAGATGGTTGCGATGCGGAGCAGGGAAACACCGTTGATGCGAGCTCTCTTCCACGAGCCCGGTGACGAAGATCTACCCGTCGTTCTATGCGGATGGCGAGAGCAATCAAAGAGTCCACATCTGAAGGAACCTCCCGGGAGAGAATCTCATCCTTAACCACTGCGTGGAGTCCCTCCAGAAAACGAGCGAGCAGCGCCGGCTCGTTCCACTCACTAGAGGCAGCAAGAGTGCGAAACTCAATAGAGTAATCCGTTATGGATCGATCACCTTGGCATAGGGAAGCCAGGGCCCTAGAAGCCTCCCTACCAAAAACTGAACGGTCAAAAACCCGAATCATCTCCTCTTTAAAGTTCTGGTACTTGTTAGAGCAATCAGCCCTTGCCTCCCAGATAGCTGTGCCCCATTCTCGAGCCCGGCCAGTAAGGAGTGAAATGACGTAAGCAACCCGAGCTCTCTCTCTAGAGTATGTGTTGGGTTGGAGAGAGAACACAATCTCACACTGCGTGAGAAAGGAGCGGCACTCAGTGGGCTGCCCGGAGTAGCAAGGTGGGTTATTAACCCTAGGTTCTGGAGGCTCGGCAGGCCAGGAAGTAACAGGTGGCACGAGACGAAGACTCTGGAACTGTCCAGAGAGGTCGGAAACCTGAGCGGCCAGGTTCTCCACGGCATGGCGAGCAGCAGACAATTCCTGCTCGTGTCTGCCGAGCATGGCTCCTTGGATCTCGACGGCAGTGTTACGAGCGTCTGAAGTCGCTGGGTCCATTCCTTGGTCGGATCCTTCTGTCATGCAGGTGAAAGAGGACCCAAAAGCGACTTGGCGAAAACAGAGTCTTTAATCCAGTAAAGTAAAATACAATCAAAAAAACACAACTTTCACTCGAAATGACGAGGACCGACTGGAGACTCGATCTTGAACAGCAGGTTGCCTCGGGAAGGCACTTGAACCAAACAGACTCAGACACCTGCTCACCACGCAGCATCTGAGGGAAACACGACACGACAATAACATGGTAAAAACCATAATGTTGATATCATGGATGGTCAGTCCTTGCGTCCATAGCTCTGTCTATTAATCTGAGAGTGGTTACATTTCTCCGTGCCCATCCCTCAGCTTTTTACAAAAACAGAGGCGGGTCACCCATTTTGTTATTGTTTCATCTGTGGGTTTTCCCTTTAAACAGCTAGCTGCATATTATCAAGATATCAGTGTCACTAGCAAAAATGTAAACTTCGGGCCTATAGAAAATGGCATACATTTTTCACATGTAAATAGCACATTTCAGTAATGCTCAAAGCATGCCATTCCATGAGCGCAGCATTTATTTTTCAACTTGAATCAGTGAGCCCAATCAGTCCTCCATGACAACAAAATCATAAACAACAGAGTAGGGCTGGCTGATAAGTCCTTAGTTTTGGGGTCATGCTCAGGTAAAATAATTTGACTAATCTATACTTCCATATTTCCAAGTCCTATTCTTGAAGATCAATGACTTTAGCATGTATTGTAACCAGCACATTAGAGGCTGCTGCCCTATATACATACACTACCGTTCAAACGTTTGGGGTCACTTAGAAATGTCCTTGTTTTTTAAAGAAAAGCATATTTTTGTCCTTTAAAACGACATCAAATTGATCAGAAATACAGTGCAAACATTGATAATGTTGTAAATGACTAGTTGAGGCTTGTAGAGGGAAACGGCATATTTTTTGTATGGAATATCTACATAGTCTTATGTAGATATTACCCATTATCCATTATCAGCAACCATCACTCCTGTGTTCCAATGGAACGTTGTGTTAGCTAATCCAGGTTTATCATTTTAAAAGGCTAATTGATCATTAGAAAACTATTTGCAATTATGTTAGCATAGCTGCAAACTGTTGGTCTGATTAAAGAAGCAATAAAACTGGCCTTCTTTAGACTGGTTGAGTATCTAGAGCATCAGCATTTGTGGATTCGATTACAGGCTCAAAATGGCCAGAAACAAATATGTTTCTTCTGTAACTTGTCAGTCTATTCTTATTCTGAGAAATTAAGGCTATGTGAAAAAATGCTAAGAAACGGAAGATCTCGTACAACACTGTGTACTACTCCCTTCACAGAACAGCGCAAACTGGCCCTAACCTGAATAGAAAGAGGAGTGGGAGGCCCCGGTGCACAAAAAGCAAGAGGACAAATACATTAGAGTGTCTAGTTTGAGAAACAGACACCTCACAAGCCCTCAACTGGTAGCTTCATTAAATAGTACCCGCAAAACACCAGTCTCAATGTCAACAGTGAAGAGGTGACTCTGGGATGAGAGTTGCAAAGAAAAAGACATAGCACAGACTGGCCACTTAAAAGGAAAGACTAAGATGGGCAAAAGAACACAGACACTGGACAGAAGAACTCTGACTAGAAGGCTAACATCCCGGAGTCATCTCTTCACTGTTGATGTTGAGACTGGTGTTTTGCGGGTACTATTTAATGATGCTGCCAGTGATGCGTCTGTTTCTCAAACAGTGTATTTTGAAAAATATTTTTCATGTATGAATGAATGGTGATGAAATATCATGAATAATTAAGTCTGATTAAGATGAATGTACCAACGTAATAATGGATGTGGAAATTTCCTTTAATATTTTAAAATCTGTTTATTGGTTGTAATTGCCAATTGGGTAATTGTATGGACCTGGGAGGGGCCAAGCACTTACCTGTTTGAGTTCCTGTTAGACAGATTCAATTTGGTTTCTCAAGGGAAGGCTTGACTCGAGACTCCACCTGTTCTACTTGGGTCTCGACTTGAGACTTGGAGCTTATAAATTGAGACTTTCTTGTAACTCAAATAATAGTGGCTGGAATAATAGTGGCTCGAATAATAGTGAGCCGAGGCAGTTTCTCCCTGTCCTCGCCTGAGGGTCCCAAACCATTCCCTTCCCTAGAGGTGCCTCCTACCCAGTGAGCTGAGAACTCTACCCTTCAGACAGACAACCAACACTGCACTACTACACTGCCTGTGCAACTGGACTGTTACTGTGTATGTAAACATGACACATTATGTAAGCTTTCTCCTACTCACCCCCCTCAGTCTAATTAGGCCATTCAGAACACACCATAATCCACATTTTAACAATCCATGCGCATTGTGCTTTCATCGAAACCCATATCATCAATATGCATCATCCTATCCATGGCCATTTGTCAAAGATCAACAATATATTGTATTTATTGACATGTACCACTTCACCTGCTCTGGCATTTTTATGAAAGATTTAATATGATATCTTATTAACATGTGTTCTGTTAATAATGTCCATATTTATGGAAGTGCCTAGTGGTTGCATGGATAGGCTATTGTTGTTTGTGCCATTGTACATTATACCTCAGTATTTGTATAATTCATTTTATACAGTCTTTTTCAATCATCTCAAATCAAATCCAATTTTATTTGTCACATACACAAGTTGAGTCAGTATGTTGGCAGCAGCCACTTTATCAAGGGTTCCAATCATTTTGGAGATGACTGGATTTGCGTTGCATCTAAGCAGTGTTCGGGTTTCATGGTTTCATGGCCTTTAAGTTACACAAGTTCCAAATCAAATCAAATCAAATGTATTTGACACATACACATGGTTAGCAGATGTTAATGCGAGTGCAGCGAAATGCTTGTGCTTCTAGTTCCGACAGACAATGTCACAACAGCTACTTTATACACACAAGTGTAAAGGGATGAAGAATATGTACACAAAGATATATGAGTGATGGTACAGAACGGCATAGGCAAGATGCAGTAGATGGTATCGAGTACAGTATATACATATAAATATGAGATGAGTAATGTTGGGTATGTAAACACTATATTAAGTAGCATTGTTTAAAGTGGCTAGTGATATATTTTACATCAATTTCCATCAATTCCCATTATTAAAGTGGCTGGAGTTGAGTCAGTGTACTGACCTCGCATTCTGGATGATAGCGGGGTGAACAGGCAGTGGCTCGAGTGGTTGTTGTCCTTGGTGATCTTTATAGCCTTCCTGTGACATCGGGTGGTGTAGGTATCCTAGAGGGCAGGTAGTTTGCCCCGGGTGATGCGTTATGCAGACCTCACTACCCTCTGGAGAGCCTTATGGTTGTAGGCGGAGCAGTTGCCATACCAGGCGGTGATACAGCCCGATAGGATGCTCTCGATTGTGCATCTTTAGATGTTTGTGAGTGCTTTTGGTGACAAGCCAAATTTCTTCAGCCTCCTGAGGTTGAAGAGGCGCTGCTGCGCCTTCTTCACAGTGCTGTCTGTGTGGGTGGACAGTTTGTCTGTGATGTGTACACCAAGGAACTTAAAACTTACTACCCTCTCCACCACTGTCCCATCGATGTGGATAGGGGGTGCTCCCTCTGCTGTTTCCTGAAGTCCACAATAATCTCCTTTGTTTTGTTGACGTTGAGTGTAAGGTTATTTTCCTGACACCACACTCCGAGGGCCCTCACCTCCTCCATGGAGGCCGTCTTGTCGTTGTTGGTAATCAAGCCTACCACTGTAGTGTTGTCCGCAAGCTTGATGATTGAGTTGGAGGCGTGCATGGCCACGCAGTCGTGGGTGAACAGGGAGTACAGGAGAGGCCTCAGAACGCACCCTTGTGGGGTCCCAGTGTTGAGGATCAGCGGGGTGGAGATGTTGTTACCTACCCTCACCACCTGGGGGCGGCCCGTCAGGAAGTCCAGTACCCAGTTGCACAGGGCGGGGTCGAGACCCAGGGTCTCGAGCTTGATGACGAGCTTGGAGGGTACTATGGTGTTGAATGCCGAGCTGTAGTCGATGAACAGCATTCTCACATAGGTATTACTCTTGTCCAGATGGGTTAGGGCAGTGTGGTTGAGATTGCGTTGTCTGTGGACCTATTTGGGCGGTAAGCAAATGGGAGTGGGTCTAGGGTGTCAGGTAGGGTGGAGGTGATATGGTCCTTGACTAGTCTCTCAAAGCACTTCATGATGACGGAAGTGAGTGCTACGGGGCGGTAGTCGTTTAGCTCAGTTACCTTAGCTTTCTTGGGAACAGGGATGATGGTGGCCCTCTTGAAGCATGTGGGAACAGCAGACTGGGATAAGGATTGATTGAATATGTACGTAAACACACCAGCCAGCTGGTCTGCACATGCTCTGAGGACGCGGCTGGTGATGCCGTCTGGGCCTGCAGCCTTGCGAGGGTTAACACGTTTAAATGTTTTACTCACATCGGCTGCAGTGAAGGAGAGTCCGCAGGTTTTGGTTGCAGGCCATGTCAGTGGCACTGTATTGTCCTCAAAGTGGGGAAAAAAGTTATTTAGTCTGTCTGGGAGCAAGACATCATAGTTCGTGACAGGGCTTGTTTTGTTTTTGTAATCCGTGATTGACTGTAGACCCTGCCACATACCTCTTGTGTCTGAGCCGTTGATTTGTGACCCACTTTGTCTCTATACTGACGCTTAGCTTGTTTGATTGCCTTGCGGAGGGAATAGCTACACTGTTTGTATTCGGTCATGTTTCCGGTCACCTTGCCCTGGTTAAAAGCAGTAGTTCGCGCTTTCAGTTTCACATGAATGCTGCCATCAATCCACGGTTTCTGGTTTGGGAATGTTTTAATCGTGGGAATTACATCGTCAATGCACTTTCTAATGAACTCGCTCACCGAATCAGCGTATTCGTCAATGTTGTTGATGGAGCAATGCGGAACATATCCCAGTCCACATGATCGAAGCAGTCTTGAAGCGTGGAATCAGATTGGTCGGATCATCGTTGAACAGACCTGAGCGCGGGAGCTTCTTGTTTTAGTTTCTGCCTGTAGGCAGGGAGCAACTTAATGGAGTCGTGGTCAGCTTTTCCCAAAGGAGGGCGGGGGAGGGCCTTATATGCATCTTGGAAGTTAGAATAACAATGATCCAGGGTTTTACCAGCCCTGGTTGCGCAATCGATATGCTGATACAATTTAGGGAGTCTTGTTTTCAGATTAGCTTTGTTAAAATCCCCAGCTACAATGAATGCAGCCTCAGGATATGTGGTTTCCAGTTTGCAAAGAGTCAAATAAAGTTAGTTCAGGGCCATCGATGTGTCTGCTTGGGTGGGAATATATACGGTTGTGATTATAATCGTAGAGAATTCCCTTGGTAGATAATGATTTCGACATTTGATTGTGAGGAATTCTAAGTCAGGTGAACAGAAGGACTTGAGTTCCTGCATGCTGTTGTGATCACACCACGTCTCGTTAATCATAAGGCATACATCCCCGCCCCTCTTCTCACCAAGTTAAATACATTGCTATGAATACTGCATTACTATGAATACTGCCATTCAGACATTCACTGAGTCGTGTACAGTAGCTGCCTTAAAATGTCATTTTAAATCTGTATCCAACGGCTTTATACTTTCTTTCTCCAAGAAGCTGGATGTTGTCTTTAAAAAAAAAGTATGACTCAAGTCAGATTACATTGCATAACCACTCACCCTTGAGCTTCCTTTTAATGTTGCAGATTTATAATAAATAATTATGTAACGGTAATAAAAATGACTCATGTCAACATGAATAGATGACCATAAGGGGCTTGTCTAAGATCAATAGGCAGAACTATGTCCCCTTAGAGGATTGTGGGTACAGTTGTAATTGGTGCGCCTGTTAGCCTCGCAGTACCCGTTCCCCAGGCAGGGGAGTACGCCATACGCCAGTGCAAATGCTCTCTGTGTCTACAGAATCTCCATTGAACTCATCAACCGCTGCCGGAAAGTTTTCGAAGCTTGCTATTCGCCTTAAATATATAGCCTGGTCTTTTCTTCCCATAACACCTTTCTCTTGCGCTCAAGGTTGATGGCTCTTGCTGCACTTATATTTCTTAGTGGTTGTCTTGCAGTCCAGAATAGATTCTTCTTGTTCTGTGTGTTAAATATTTGGACTAAGCATGCCGGGGCATTAGACGCTTTACAGCACCTTTCACTCCCCAGGTGGGTGTTTCTGTGTCTCCAGTGTGATGTGGTTTAAAAGCTACTTTCTCTCTGCTCTGGTGGCGAGGTGATCAAAACAAGACGGGACATTTACAATACATATGTCAAGTAAATACATGGGTTAGGAAAACACAAAGGGGCCATGGACTCAAACGAACTTTGTTGCTAAGTAGTTGACACTGGCAAAACTACTGTGTCGTTTACTGGCACTGTAAGTTGTGGAGGCCTGTTATGTATGAGTGGCTGGGTACTTTTAAAGACAATCAGTAACCCTTTTACAGTAGAGCTACCTGCCAGAATATGTAATATTCGCTTTTAAGACTACACTCAAGTTGAAGTGGCACAAATCAACACCTTTTATGACAACCAACTTCTGCCAATGGCAAACGGAGCGGAGCTATAGTGGACTATAGTTTGAGTTGATGTCAACTAACAGCTAGCCGAATGTCACGTAAAAATGTATCTGCTAAACAAATGCTATACGAACAAATGGTTTTGTCACCAGGTTAATATTTCGAGTAGATATTTAAAATCTTTCACACCTTGTCAGTTGTCATAAAAAAATGGCACACTTAATGTTGTGTTAAAGGCATTATGTCAGGTACCTAAATGTTTGACCATATTTTCATTGCATAAAGCCCACATTTAGGACACTCAATAAGTCAGTGAGTAAAGACATTGCCTCTTTATGATTCCAGCAGCCAGTGTGCATGTGAGAGTATATTAGTGTGTTTGTGTTTAGGAGTGTGTGCGAAAGATGGTATGAGTGTGTGCGCATTTGTACGTGCATATGTGTACGCTCATGTGTGTATCTATACACACATGTATGTGTGTGTGTGTGTGTGAACATTTTAAGGGAGCTTGCCAGCCAGCCTGACTGAGATGATTTATTATGCAGCTTGAGGGGACTCTTACTCCGGGGGTCATGTGACTGACACGGCAGCAAGGCATGATGCACCATCGCTCTTCGCCCCTGGGGATAGGGAGCCCTGCCAGCACAGTCCTCCTGCCCAAACTGGCAGTCTGCTTCTTTCTGCTTCCCTCTCTCTCTGAGACACACCCTGATCACCTGATTAAAAAGTCATGCCACATGCAACTATGATTCATTTATCCCAAGTCATGTCAGATTTGAGCCTGCGTTTAACCACATAAAATAATGCAAGATATTTGTTTTACATTGAATATGTTAAAGAAAACCTGAAACTATACTCCAATCACCTGCTTTAGATAGAGGACACATCAAGCTAGGTAGAGGACATGCCAGCCCAGGCAGAGGACCCGACAGCCTAGGTAGAGGAGCTGGCAGGCTAGGTAGAGGACCCGGCAGCCTAGGTAGAGGAGCCGGCAGGCTAGGTAGAGGATACGGCAGGCTAGATAGAGGACACGGTAGGCAGGGTTTGAGACACAGCAGCCTAGGCAGAGGACCCGACAGCCTAGGTAGAGGATACGGCAGGCTAGATAGAGGACACGGTAGGCAGGGTTTGGGACACAGCAGCCTAGGCAGAGGACCCGACAGCCTAGGTAGAGGATACGGCAGGCTAGATAGAGGACACGGTAGGCAGGGTTTGGGACACAGCAGCCTAGGTAGAGGATACGGCAGGCTAGATAGAGGACACGGTAGGCAGGGTTTGGGACACAGCAGCCTAGGTAGAGGACCCGACAGCCTAGGTAGAGGAGCCGGCAGGCTAGGTAGAGGATACGGCAGGCTAGATAGAGGACACGGCAGGCTAGGTAGAGGACACGGCAGGCTAGGTATAGGACACGGCAGGCTAGGTATAGGATACGGCAGGCTAGATAGAGGACACGGTAGGCTAGGTAGAGGATACGGCAGGCTAGATAGAGGACACGGTAGGCTAGGTAGAGGATACAGCAGGCTAGATAGAGGATATGGCAGGCTAGGTAGAGGATACGGCAGGCTAGATAGAGGATACGGCAGGCTAGGTAGAGAACACGGCAGGCTAGTTTGAGGACACGGCAGGCTAGGTAGAGGATACGGCAGGCTAGGTAGAGGACACGGCAGGCTAGGTAGAGGACTGCCTGTAAACCCTGTAAAAAAACTTTTTTAAACGCTTATTTGATAGCAAAAGACACATTCAACCCGACGAATCATAAGGATTGTTCCTAGAGATATTGAATATACCTCTGTTGACAGGACACATTATTTTGGTGAAACCGAATAGTTTATGTTTGGTTGATCAAGGATGCCAGGCTGCATCCTTACACAACCAGCCATCTGTAAACAATGGCTCTCTGCAGGATGAAACAACTTAGGCCTTAATATTAAAGTGATGCTCCAGAACTTTTTGGTGCACTGCGTCATCCATGTCAAATGATATGTTGAGCGCTGCAAAATGATTATTATTCAAAAATATATATTAAATACATTTTGGATGATTTGTTACGAATCCAATTTCTACAATGTATTGCACATTTGTTGAGCTTCAGATCCTGGTCTGCATTTTTAAGTGGGTTTAATGTCATCCCTGGTCAAAGCAGCTTATGTTTGTTTAGAGTTGAGTTACATCATGTCAGTCCTGGAGGGCTGCAGTGTTTACTGGTTAATAATAATAATAATAATGGTTTTCACTGTTTAATCAGTGACTGATCAAATGATACACTGCACAGTTTCTTACATGCTCCATCTCGTCTCCCACTTCTCTCTCTCCTCTATCTCTTTTTGTCATTTTCCTTTACTCTTTGTCTCTGTCTCTCTGTCTCTTAGGTGGGGGCATAGGGGGTATTGGTCATACTGGTGTTGTTGGCGAGGACGAAGCTTGGGTATTGGGCAGAATGTTGCCACCTGCATGACTGGAACAGAGGAGCCTCAGTTCTGGGTGAGTTCATGGCCCACATTCATGAAATCTCTGGCACAATAAAGCCTTCTGCCCTTCTGCAGGGTATCATGAAGAGCAACTTTCTTAGTGCTGAAAGCACCATAAACAGTATAAGAAACAGTAAACACCGGCAAATGTCTTCAAATGGATCTCTGAGTAGGAACGTGTTTGAACTCTGATTTTTTAGATATAAGAGTGTGGACAAACCTCTACTAAGCTAGTGTCTCCCTATACTTTAACAATAGCCAGCAGGCTTTGCTCAAACTTGAATTACCTTTTTGATTTTTCATTGAGGGACAATATTTGTCAGGTCAGAATGATTTCTCAATACGGCTTTATAGACTCATTCTATCAGACTCAACTCTTATTTTGAAAGGTTTCATGTCAGCATATACAGCACTGTAGTGTAATGCCTTACCCATACTAGAATCAGATAGTACACTAAGCCCATCTAAAAGCTTGCTCTTCCGCTGCACCAGAAGCTCACCCAATCCATTATATCAGATAGTACTCTGTCTATGTCTCATACCCAGATCCTGCTCCCTCATTCCATTTAGATGCAACCGTTTAGTTGCAGCTAAGACTTATCAGTCTTCCATTAATCAGATGAATGACATAGTTTATGTCCCAAATGGCAGTCTATTCCCTATATGGTGTACTACTTTTGAAAGTAGTGCACTATGTGGGGAATAGGGTGCCATTTGCGACTTAGCCATAGGAACTCAGGCTGATCTGATGGCAAAGACATGTAGTTGTCACAGCGGAAAGATCAGCACGGACTTGTAAATGTCAGCATCAGCGGTGCACGATCTCTACACTATTTCCAACTAATATGCCCCTCTGGATTCTTTCATGTTAACAGTCCACCACCCCGATATATGCATTGGCTGCTATCGTCACAGGATTATAGAAGAGAGGATGTGTTTGCGTGTGTGTCCTATCCAGTAGTTTGAAAGTCCGGTCATATTCTCTTTCATTTTCCTGAAATCACCCTGACGTCTCTTTGCAGAGCAACAACACGACTCAAAAAAACCCAAAGGATAGGAGTCACAATTATCATCATCCTATACACACAGGGAGCTACCACATGGTATACACATACAGACTCTGAGACATACTGGGAAATACAGTATCTCCCTCTCTGTCCCACAGGCCCTTAATGTGAAACCTGTCCTCTGAAAGAAAGTGGAAAAATATACGAAAAGTAGAAAGTAAAAGTTTCCCCTCTGCTGGCCTGCACTGTGACAGGGCTCACAGTCACAGAACACATTCAGGGAGATATAAATATTGAGCACTAAGGGATTTTTGCTCCATGAATTATTAAGTCCAGTGGCTTTATGTAAGCTTCTGAAAGCTATCTCCCCCAGCTTTACTGTTTCACTCTGCACCAAGCAGCGACTGGGGAACACAGAGGTAGAGAGACAGCACATAAACTCAAACACACATAGATATACATTTGGTGTAGTAGACAGACAGACAGACAGACAGACAGACAGACAGACAGACAGACAGACAGACAGACAGACAGACAGACAGACAGACAGACAGACAGACAGACAGACAGACAGACAGACAGACAGACAGACAGACAGACAGACAGACAGACAGACAGACAGACAGACAGACAGACAGACAGACAGACAGACAGACAGACAGACAGACAGACAGACAGACAGACAGACAGACAGACAGACAGACAGACAGACAGACAGACAGACAGACATCATGTAGTTGATTTTAAGCCTGACAATATTGTTAACAACTTTTAGTTTAGTAGAATCTTGCCATTATGATTAAGAGATGGGTGTTGTAAAGACATCACCTGAAAACAAATTGCAGAGGTTTATTTTCCCCCAAAACCATGTCATTTCCACTAACACTGTGTGGATTTGGTAGCACTAAATTATTGATGGCATTACATGACATGGATGGCTGAGTTCTCCTCTCAGCAACATTAAACCTGCTCCTAAAAATAGTTGTTTTCTCTGACTCCTCTTTGACAAAAAGATAGGGACAGTAGCTTTCTGAAAAGGTATTCAGGCAATTGTGTCCGGTGTGTGTTTCTTTGCGCATGTCTGTGTGTTTGTGTCTTTGTTCATATGCATGTGTGTGTTAGTGTGTGTGCACAGGTTTGTGCCTGACTCAAGTGTGTACAGTGTCCTCCACTAATATTGCTGTTTATCCTCTTGGTCTTTCATTCAAAATGTTTACAAAAATCTAATCTTTAATTTTAATAAAATGATTGAAAAAATGAATGTGAAATAAATGAAAAAAAATGTTTTCTCCGAAACATGTGTGCCACCATTATTGGCACCCCTAGAAATTCTTATGAGTAAAATCTAAGTTAAGTATATTCCCATTCATATTTGATGTATTTAAGTTCACCTGAGTGATTAAGAACACTGAAGTGGTAAGCCATGACTTGTTTCACTGGGGTATGTAAATATGAGGTGACACACCGGCCAAGTTCCCAAAGTCATCCATCACTATGGGAAAGACCCGAGAATACAGTAATGATGTGCACAAATCAGGAAATGGCTATAAGAAAATAGCTCAACGGTTGAAAATGTCCCATTTCCACTATCAGGGCAATAATTAAGAATTTTAAAGCAACCGGAGATGCCAACAATGGGCCTGGAAGAGGACGTTTCTCTATATTAACCCCACGCACAGTGAGGAGGATGGAGACGTTAGTTGGGTCTTGGGGTCAGAATGTCTCCAAAACTACGATCAGACGCCACCTACGTAACCACAAGTTGTTTGGGAGGGTTGTCATAAAAATGCCTTTGCTGTCATCAAACAACAAACTCAGGCACCTACAGTTACGCCAAACTTTACTGGAACTTTCAACGGGACCAGGTTCTATGGTCAGATGAGACAAAGACCTAGCTTTTTGGAAACAAACACGAGAGGTGGGTTTGGCGTAGACAGAAAGATAGCCATGAAAGAAAAGTACCTCGTCCCCACTGTGAAGTATGGTGGTGGATCTTTGATGTTATGGGGCTGCGTTTCTTCCAAAGGCCCTGGACAACTACTTAGGATACATGGTATCATGGACTCCATCAAGTACCAGCAGATATTCAATCAAAACCTGACTGCATCTGCTATAGGAAGCTTAAACTGGACAATGATCACACCTCAAAATCAATGGTCTCAGATCCCTTGCCATGTGTTCTCCAACCTCATTACGCGTTATAGGAGTCTCGGCGCTGTTACGTTGGGAAAGCGAGGTTGCACAAAGAATTGAATGAAGGGGTGCCAATAATTGTGGCACACATATATTTGCGAATATATTTGTTTTATGATAAGAATGTATTTTTTCTTTCAATTATTTTACTTTAATTAAAGGTTAGATTTTTGTGAATATTTTGATGGAAAGACCAAGAGGAAAAACAACAAAGAAACATTGTTATAGTCCGTTTTGCTCATATTTACTAAGGGTGCCAATATTAGTGGAGGGCACTGTATGTTTGTTCATGTCTGTGTGTGTGTGTGCTCCTTGTTTATTGAAGTAGGACACAGTGACATGGACAATATGTTTACTAGAAGCTATTTCCCCAGTGTTGTTAGATGTAGGAGTGCTGATCTTGGATCAGTTATGCCTTTTAAATCATAATGAATAAAAGAGGGGACCTAAACCAAAACTCTACTTTGACGTGCTTTATGAATAAGAGCCTTATCCTTTCTATGGAAGCTAAAATCTACAATAATGAGCATTCCAACTGTATTATTATAACCAGCTTAATGTGTAATGTTTTGTATTACTGTGCAGGCTGCTGTGAAATACACATTTAAAAGATTAAGTATCATTCAGTTTGAAGATGGCAGCTGTAGGACAGTGCACATTTTATTCAGCTTGTATTGAAAATCTAATCAAATAAAATGTATTTGTCAAATGCGCCGAATACAACAGGTGTAGACCTTAACGGGAAATGCTTACCTACAGTACAATCCCTTAACCAACAATGCAGTTCAAGAATTAGAGTTAAGAAAATATTTACTACATACACTAAAGTAAAAAAAAAAACTATAAAAAGTAACACAATAGAATAACAGTAATGAGGCTATATACAGGGGGTGCTGGTACCGTCAATGTGCGGGGGTACAGGTTAGTCGAAGTCATTTGTACATGTAGGTAGGGGTAAAGTGACTATGCATAGATAATAAACAGAGAGTAGCAGCATTATAAAAACAAAGGTGGGGTTGTCAATGTAAATAGTCCAGGCGGCCATTTAATTCATTGTTCAGCAGTCTTGTGGCTTGGGGTAGAAGCTTTTAAGAGAGAACAGTCTATGACTTGGGTGACTGACTATGTTATTGAACGCTGAGCTGTCGTCAATAGTCAGCATTCTCATATAGGTGTTCCTTTTGTCCGGGTGGGAAAGGGCAATGTGGAGTGCAATAGAAATTGCGTCATTTGTGGATCTGTTGGGGCGGTATGCAAATTGAAGTGGGTCTAGGGATTCCGGGATGATGGTGTTGATGTGAGCCATGACCAGCCTTTCAAAGCACTTCATGGCTATCGACGTGAGTGCAATGGGTTGGTAGTCATTTAGACAGGTTGCCTTTGCTTTTTTTGGGCACAGGGACTATGGTGTCATTAGCAAAGCGAACATAAAAGGCATTTAGCTCGTCTGGTGGGCTCGCGTCACTGGGCAGCTCACGGCTGGTTTACCTGGTCTGCCACATCCGACGAGCGTCAGAGCCGGTGTAGTATGATTCAATCTTAGTCCTGTATTTATGCTTTGCCTGTTTGATGGTTTGTCTGAGGGCATTGCAACATTTCTTATAAGCTTCCCGCTCCTTGAAAGCCGCAGGTCTAGCCTTTAGCTCAGTGCGGATGTTGCCTGTAAGCGATGGCTTCTGGTTGGGATATGTATGTATGGTCACTATGGTGGCGTCGTCGTCAATGCACTTATTGATTTAGCAGGTTCCTGAGGTGGTATACTCCTCAATGCCATTGGACGAATTCTGTAACATATTCCAGTCTGTGGCATAGCTTCCGTGTCATCTGACCACTTCCGTATTAAGCGAGTTGCTGGTACTTCTTGCTTTAGTTTTTGCTTGTAAGCAGGAATGAGGAGGGTAGAATTGTGGTCAGATTTGCCAAATGGAGGATTAGGGAGAGCTTTATATGCATCTCTTTGTGTGGAGTAAAGGTGGTCTAGAGTTTTTTTTTCCATCTGTTTTTCCATGCTGGTAGAAATGAATTAAATAAATCAGATTTAAGTTTACCTGCATTAAAGGTCCTGGCCATTAGGAGTGTCGCTTCTGAATGAGCATTTTCTGCCAGCATCTGCCAGCATCTGTTTGTGTTGGTAAATAGAGAGATACGAATTATATAGATGGAAACTCTCTTGGTAGATAGTGTGGACTACAGCATATCTTGAGGTTCACTACCTCAGGCGAGTAATACCTAAAGACTTCTTTAATATTAGGCATCGCGCACCAGCTGTTATTAACAAATATACACACACACTCACCCCTCGTCTTCCCAGATGTAGCTGCTCTGTCCTACCGATGCGTGGTTAACCCAGCCAGCTCTATATTATCCATGTCGTCGTTTAGCCACGTCTCGGTGAAACATAAGATATCAACATTTTTTATGTCTCGTTGGTAGGATAGTCTTGATCGTAGATCATTCAGTTTATTTATGGAATGGATGGTAGAGGCGGTTTGTCCACCCGCCGACGAATTCTCTCAAGGCACCCCGATCTCCACCCCCTGTATTTCTCTCTTTTCTTCACGCGAATGACGGGGATTTGGGCCTGGTCTGTGAAAATGGCAACTTTTGTCAGTGTACCTTTATCAGGAATAAATACATCTAGAATAGTGTGTAAGCAGGAATATTTGATATGTTAGTAGACATTATTGTGAGATACGAGTTCTCTCTGGTTATGTCAATTGAAGGTGAAACTCCTGGCCCTGGTCCAGTTTCTAGGGATTGTATTGAGTCAGTTATCCTCAAGAAGCCAAATTTTGGTCGTTCACCAATACAGAGTAGGTATTTTGCTAGCTAAGCGTTCAATAGACAGAAACAGTGACTATAGGTCTTGGTGGATCATTGACAATTTCAAAACCGGGGAAAGGAATTCCGATATGTATGGAAGAGTTATGTTTAGAAGCTTAACTTGATGACTTCTCAGCCAGTTTACTTTGATAAACAGCCACATATACACTGAGTGAACAATACATTAAGAACAGCCTCAATTCATTGGGACATGGACTCTATAAGGTGTCTAAAGTGTTCCACAGGGATGCTGGCTCATGTTGACTACAATGCTTCTCACAATTGTGTCAAGTTAGCTGGATGTCCTTTGGGTGGTGGACCATTCTTGATACACACAAGATAAAGGGTGAGCAAGAAAAACCCAGCAGTATTGCAGTTCTTGTCACAAACCGGTGCGCCCGGCAATTACTACCATACCCCGTCAAAAGGCATATTTTAAGTTCTATTTTTCTTGTTTTTCAATCAACCAACAAAACACATTCCACACTCACAGATGTGACAGGCTTAAAAATCATAACAATAATACATCAATAATAATATATATATATATATATATATATATATATATATATATATATTATTCTTTATGTATTATTGTTATGTATATATATATGTATGTATATATATATATATATATATATATAAAACACTTATTTATATATACAGTATACAGTATATATACAGTATTTAAACCAAACCCACATAATTTCCAAATCAGTTTTTCTCAAAATCAGTTAAGCTACTTTATTAATATGTCTGTCCAAAATGCTATTGGTTGAGCAGATCCGGTTCCTGTATTCAGTATGACACAGCATTTATGAGCATTAAATATATACAAGAGCAGTTTTGGGTAAAATCGCTTAGTTTAAACTGCTGAACGGAAATCATGGGTGAAGGATGAATTCTAGCCGAACTCTATTATTTGATGAGTGTAATTAAATCCCAGAGTTTCTCTCAAGGCTCTTCTAGGGGGTTTCTGTATTTAAGGCAGATTAATTTTTCATTACGCATAACTGGAGTCTGACTTGTAATTAGTGAGTGCATGGCCGCTGAGGGCTGTCTGTCTGCCTTTGGAAACGCAGATGGCTGATCTTCCACTTACCTAGTTCTCTCTACACTCTCAACACCTCTCCATTATTTGACCTAGATCGTTTTTGTATATTTATTGATATGTAGGCTACGTGGGCCTTTTAAATTGATGTAGTTCTGTCCTTGAGCTGTTCTTGTCTATTAATGTTCTGTATTATGTCTTGGTTAATGTTTTGTGTGGACCCCAGGAAGGGTAGCTGTTGCTCTTCCTGTTTTTGATGTAAAGAGTGTGGCTAGACTCCATTAACCATATTAATGCTTAAACAGTGTTTTTGATTGCTACTGTTTAGATACTGCGGCTGCGGTATGGATTTGAGATGTGCCCTATGGGTGAAAGTGTTATAAAATGGAATCATAACTGTTCATAGTGTATTGTCTTCACAAACATTTTCAGTTAGGTTGTACATGGCCCCTACTATGTAAAATGTACATACATGGCCTCTATGACACACATTTATTTCTAAACTCTGATTTATTCAGGGTAGCCCTGACTAGGGTCTTCAATAAATCGAAACAACTGCAATCCTCAAATAATAATTTCCAAACCATTGTCCTAAACTGCCCTAAAGGCACCAAGGAATCAAAATGCAAGGAATTGTGCAGGTTATTCCAACAATGGGGGTCACTAAAAAGAGGCTTCACCTAAACTGGCCGAGACCAGAGGGACCTCAAGAGTTAACCAACCCTGTGAGCAGGTTTGATACCTCATTCTTTTATACTTTAGCAACAAAGTTAAGTACATTGGAAGCTTTTGTAGTAGAGCTTTTTAAACAAAAAGCGAGTAATGAAGTGATCTACGGGACTTCAATGAGGATCAGCCAACCTTTTATTACAGGGTGTAGGGATGAGTGTTTAAACTGTCGTCTGTGTTGAAGTGAAGGGCTCTATGGTAAACGACATCCAAAGGTTTAAGAGTAGAGGCTCCTGCCATCTGGTAATTGGCGTCACCATAGTCTGCTTCCTGCTATTTAGGGAGAGTCCAGATCTATTTCTAAAAAAGAAGCCCAATTTAAGTCTTGGCTTTTTAATTAGCTCATCCATATGTTTTTTTGAACAAGAAGACTTTTTCAAAACAAATTCCCAGATAGATGGGAACCCAATCGATGGGAGAAGCCTCCAGTGAATAAATATGTAGTTAATCTGAAACATTGTTGCGAGAATTAGAGAACAATATGCAGTGCGTTCAGAAAGCATTCCCACCCCTTGACTTTTTCCACATGTTGTTGTGTCACAACCTGAATTTAAAATGTATTAAAAAGAGATGTTGTCACTAGCCTACACACAATACACCATAATGTCAAAGTGGTATTATGTTTTTAGTCATTTTTGCAAATGAATTAAAAATGAAAAGCTGAAATGTCTTGAGTCAATAAGTATTTAACCCCTTTGTTAAGTTTAAAACTTTCAGGAGTAAACATTTGCTTAACAAGTCACTCACTCTGTGTGTAATAATAGTGTATTTTTGAATGACTACCTCATCTCGGGGCCTCACACATACAATTATCTGTAAGGTCCCTCAATCAAGCAATGAATTTCAAACACAGATTCAACCACAAAGACCACAGAGGTTTTCCAATGCGTCGCAAAGATGGGAACCTATTGGTAGATGGGTAAAAAAAAAGCAGACGTTGAATATGGTAGCATTATTAATTACACTTTCGATGGTGTAACAATACACCCAGTCACTACAAAGAAACAAGCGTCCTTAACTCAGTTGCCGGAGAGGAAGGAAACCGCTCAGGGATTTCGCCATGAGGTCAATGGTGACTTTAAAACAGTTGCAGAGTTTAATGGCTGCAATAGGAGAAAACTGAGGATGGATCAACAACATTGTAGTTACTCCACAATACCAAACTTAAATGACGAAGCAAGCCTGTAAAGAATAAAATGATTCCAAAATGTGCATCATGTTTGAAATAAGGCACTTAAGTAAACTGCAAAAAAACCTGGCAAAGAATTGTAATTTGTGTTCTGAATACAAAGTGTTATGTTTGGGGAAAATCTAACACATTACATCACTGAGTACCACTCTTCATATTTTCAAGCATGGTAGTGGCTGCATCATGTTATGGGTACGCTTGTCTTCAGGATACAAATAAACAGAATAGAGCTAAGCAGAGGAAAAATCCTTGAGAAAAACCTTTCCAACAGACACTGGGACACACATTCACCTTTCAGTGGGACAATAACCTAAAAAACTAGGCCAAATATACACTGGAGTTGCTTACCAAGACAACATTGAATGTTCCTGAGTGGCCTAGTTACAGTTTTGACTTAAATCTGAGCTTGAATACATTTTTAAATAATAATTTGCATATATTGTACAATCCAGGTGTGAAAAGCTCTTAGAGACCTACCCAGAAAGACTCAAAGCTTTAATTTGCAAGTCGCTCTGGATAAGAGCGTCTGCTAAATGACCTAAATGTAAATGTAAATGTAATTGCTGCCAAAGGTGATTCTAACATATATTGACTCAGGAATGTGAATACTTATTTAAATGAAATATTTCTGTATTTCTTTTTAAATACATTTGCAAACATGTGTTCACTTTGTCATTATGAGGTCATTTGTGTCGAATTTTGAATTCAGGCTGTAACACAACAAAGGGTGGAATAAGTCAAGGGGTATGAATACTTTCTGAACGCAATGTATATTTAGTCTTACCCGCATTAAGTACAGGTTTTGAACCAACTAGGGCTTTCTGTAAGGCAACAAAGTCCCATTGCAGATCCAACGTAGCCTGGTCAACAATTGGGGCAATGGTATACATAGTGTTATCTGCATACAAATGAATATTAGAAGTTTTAACAGATATACCAATATTATTTATATAAATAGTAAAGAGAACATGTCCCAGTACCAATTCCGGCAGTACGGCTTTTGCAATATCCAGGAAACTAGACTTGACACCATCAGAAATCACACATTGAGTCCTGTCTGACAGATAATTCTGTCTATAGTTCACCTAATGCACATATTATTGGCACAGCATAGTGTGATTAATAGTGGGAACAAGGATAATTATTACTGTTGGCAAAGAAACAACTAATTCCTCAATTATCAACCAGACAATTAGTGAATATGTAGGTCATTATTAAACAGTTACTCCCTTATAAATCTGATGTTTACTCCAAAAGAGTTCAGCAAGGTGAATATGAGGAACATGTTCATTCAGTTTCAGAATCATGTGAAATGGGGGATGAACATCAATGAAACAAAATGTCCTTGCTGTCTTTGAAAAAATGCTAAAGCGAACACTTTTATTTTGTTGGTTCAAATTGGTAAGGGCTTATGTTTACATCATTCAATTACAATACATCCACATGATGGTGCTGTTCCTTATTGAATAGCAATCTAAGATCAAACTTGTGATGTCACTTCAGTTACACTGTGGATACAGATTGTAACCTTTCATGATTGCTTCATTGAATGAGAACGCTAGAGCCACATATAGAGGCTATGAACTGTAGCCTGAAGAAATATTCATATATTTTGTATAAACAACAATTAACAAATATCACAACGTACAAAAAGTATTGTTTATTGATTATTTGTTTGCCTGCATGACAATGTATATAAATAGTACCAGTCAAAAGTTTGGACACACCTACTCATTCCAGGGTTTTCTATATTTTGACTATTTTCTACATTGCAGAATAATAGTGAAGACATCAAAACTATGAAATTACACATTTGGAATCACGTAGTAAGCAAAAAAGTGTTTAAAAAATCTAAATATATTTTATATTTGAGATTCTTCCAAGTAGCCACCCTTTGCCTTGATGACAGCTTTGCACACTTGAATGAGTAGGTGTGTCCAAACTTTTGACTGGTACTGTACTGTATATACACTGAGTATACAAAACATTAAGAGCACCTGCTCTTTCCATGACATAGATTGACCAGGTGAATCCAGGTAAAGGCTTTTATCCCTTATTGATGTCACTTGTTAAATCGATTTCAATCAGTGTAGATGAAGGGAAGGAGACAGGTAAAGAAGGATTTTTAAGTCTGGATAATAGAGACATGGATTGCGAATGTGCGCCATTCAGTAAGAATGTGTTGCTTATGTTTACTATACTCAGTGTATATCTTATTTATCATTTGTATACCTAATGCATTTGATTTGCTTAAATTCTCATTGTCAAAGTGAGCTTTCATATTTTGAAGACAATAATGAAAAATAGACAAATAGCATTTTAAAACAGTTACATTTGATTGTTTAGGGAATTATCTGGTTATTTAATATTGTACAGGTGAGGCTTTGTAATACAGACGTACCACATTTGAGTTATTTCAAGCACACTTAGGGTTATCTAGAAACATACATTTCATATTTGAAGAAGACAATTGTGGTAAGTATGATTATATGTTGCAAGAAACAAAAAAAATGATTTATATGAATGTGATATTCTATGTAGTTCAATACATTTCCAGTAGATGGCAGTCTAGCAATGTACAATATATCTCTCTCTCTCCCCCTGAAAGACTACTCTTCCTATAAAACACTTTTGAAGTATAAATGTTCTACCTCTCCTCTTCAAAATGGAGCCAGGTCTTTCACTTTAGATGACGTCTCCCGTCGTGTGCGGGAATGAAAAGTGATGGCGAGAACTTGTATTTACAGCGGTAATGAAGCACAAAGCCTGTGTGTGCATGCAAAGGAGCTCATGCAAGATTAATGTTCTCCCGAAGGAAGTCCCCCCCCCTTCACCGCAACCTCCCTCTTCCTCACATTTGTTTAGTTTTTTGTTGTTTTATTTTTTTCACCTCCTCTTCCACCTCCTCCTCCCTCTCTCGCTCCTCTCGTCTCAAGTCCGATGGCGTCACCCTCGCCATCTGTCTGTTCACCGGTCCGTGTCGTTGACAGAGTACCGCGGTAGGAGAGCGGGAGTCTGTGGACTAGCACATCTTGAATCCCGCATTTCCTCTCATCCTTTCACACCACTACCACCACCGGTTTTGTCTGTCAAAAGCCTCGCCACCTACATTCTTCATTCTGTCCATCAAAAAAACAAACATGTATCATTGCAGCCCACATCACGGTTTGTTCATCTGATGCAATGGAGAGACTGTTCTTCTCATTCTGAAATAACTCCTCGTATTTCTCTGCCCCAAAATAGAAACATAGAGTTGTGTCGAAGGTAGATTATATAAAAGAGGATTTGATGAATTAGCCATTTGTCATTGTTTTAATTTCACCGATGTTAATGTTTTGAGGATGAAGTACCATTTAAAACAAGGTTATAAAAATACTGAATAACTTATAACTTAATGCATTTTATTATGTGGACTGTAGGCATCTATTTGTCTCTCTGCTGCCAAACCCACTTGGTTGGTTGATTTCATGTTCCTTGCATTTTGTCTTCATCCATGGAGCCTCCAACTCAACAGTATGAGAATGTATGCCTGAGCTTATCACAGACGCCTTCCACATGAGGAGTGCCAGAAGAGGTGGACACACACACACACACACACACACACACACACACACACACACACACACACACACACACACACACACACACACACACACACACACACACACACACACACACACACACACACACACACACACACACACACACACACACACACACACACACACACACACACACACACACACGAGCCAATGCAGCTCTTTTCAGGGCGTGCATTTCAGAAATGGGACATACCTTGAGGATACATTTTTATTTTGTTTAGGTGTGTGTGGTGCATGCTCGTGCACATATGCATCTGTGTGTTTAACACTTTACCCCCCTGGGAATTGGCCTATATGGATAGGGCTAAATTGAAATGTTTCTTATAGAAGAAATATGAAATGCATATGCATAACAATGGTAGCAATTGAAAGGGAACCGTTTGGAGACTATGGGGAAATTATTAGACCAAAGGTGAGGGCACAGTTCACCTGACACAAGACTGAATCCAAACATTACACTGTTGATTTTATGTGCATTTTACATTTACTGTACTTTTCATCGCATTTGTTGATGACAAAATCTGAGTATACTCTGGATACATTCAATGACATTATGTGAACATTCCTGGAAATATGGGGTTGGCGCAACATTACAAGGGTTTGAAATGATAAGGGGTTGAGTGAGAGTACTAACTACTGTCTCCAAGTGACCACACACCTCTTCAGTGTGCACTTAAGTTAATTCAATGCAGTTTTATGACACAATAATATTCTTAAACTCTAAAGGTCCTTGTTTAGCTCTACTAGCTGTGCCGTTTAGGAACTAGAGGAAGCAAACGTGTAGTTGTTTTGTTTGGAACACAACCCTGCACCCCCGCCATCACACAATTACTGTTGTTGTTTACGCAATCCACAAATGGTCCATTATTAATCGTTAATCTTGGGTCAGGTGGACATCATTTGAAAGCCTGTTCTATTATCAACATCACTAGCTAAGTTCTAAAATGCGATAATACAGCATTAGGCTTTCACAATGCAATTCAGGGAAACAGATTGCCATTTCTGTGCTCATAGAGAAAAGTCATGAGTGCATTCAGGTGCGTGTGTCACAACAAACTTTCTTCGCAATAGACAAACAGGCTCATTTTGTGTCAAACCCAGGGTTTGACACCATGACACAATGTCATCTTTGTCATCTTTGATGTCATCTTGTGACTACATCAAACATAGTGATCATAAACGTTGACAGTGTATATTATCCTCAACGTCTCATCTTTCAAAAGACATAGTCCTCTTAATTTACAGCATTTCCCTCAGGCAACAAAAAATGTGCAAAAGTTGGCAAATTAGCAGGAGGGATGGGGGCAACTTCTTGTTGCGCACAGGGCTCAAGTTCAGAACGTCTGTCAGTCAACACCCTGTGAAGCGCAGAGCCAGAGCCTTGACGTCATGTATAGCATGTTACAGTACATCCACTGGGTTCCATTTAAGGCATTTATCAGTGCCCAAACCTGTCATTTTCAACCTGTATACAGGTATGAGTTTAAAGGGCTACGTGTGTGTGTGCATTCTCTTTAATTGAGTGAGTGACTGTGTGCGTCTTGCGGGTGAATAGGCAGATTCTATTGAAGACACCCAAGCCATCATTTGACAGGTGTCAGTTCTCTTGACTGTAAAGGCCTATCTTCTCTTCTCTGACATCTCCAGCTTCTCCTACATCCCCAACATCTTAGGTGGTGTCGTACCCTTGTCTTCATTCGTTCTCCTCCACTGATCTAAAGACAAAGTTGGCTTAAAGCATCATGTTCAAAGCCTTATATAGGGTCCCTTAGAAGGACATGAACGGAGGGGAAGCCTCTTTTGACTATTGCATTCATCTGATCTCATTGATTTGGATCATTCATTCGCGACTAAACAATGTTGCCATTATTCGTTAATGAATTAATTTAATGTAGCTGTCAGTTGTGCATGGATGGCATTTTCCACGTACTTTTTTGTTGTATTGCCAGACTTGCCTGCAACCCATAATTCAACACGTTCAAGTTTCAAGTTCTATTCGTGATATGTACGGGATACACATGGTATACACCGTCCAACGAAATAACAGTCCAATCCCAAGCTATCCCTGGTGAAAGCTGAGTAGATTAAAGTCATTTCCATTTCTTCTCTCACATTGGAATGTTATTTTTCATAAAAAGGAAAAGTAATTAAAAAAAAATGTTTGCCAAGATGAGGCTTTGCAAAGAACCCCATCTTTCTAGAGAAATATTCTAAACATAAATACATTTTCTTCAGTCTTCCCCCGTATATGCCAAGTGCTTTTAATATGCTGGCCAAATTCAAACAGTGATAACCGAAGGGAAGCTACAGTATCTACAAGGGGTTTGGAAGCCACATATAAATGCTATTGTGTGTGTGTTATATTATATTTATGTGGCCTATCATTTAAGAGGCCCAGAACTCTGGGTAAATACAGGCTAATCGGATATATTGTATTACATATTGTATGGGGGAGGGGGGTGAAGAAAGGGTCATGGGTTTACCCAAAGGCTTTTCAACCATGATCAAAGTCTTTTTGAATATTGCATTCAAAAGAATGTGTCATAAATGTATGCTGTCAAAAAATGCAATGTTAAAAATGCAAACATAGCCTTGGATAAACAGCACGAATGACTATCTTTGTAGCCACAGTTGCAACAATTTTCTGTGAGTTTAGGAATACAATTTAGATGATAATGGCCCATTTCTAGGATAATATTCCAAATTGATGACCTTAGTATATTTGCATCATACAAATATAATGTTATGCAAACGATACACCAGGAACTGGATCCCACACTCCTAGGTCAACAAAGTCAAGGTTTCACAAGGGAGAGCTACTGTGAACATACTTAATGTACCTCATATGTTCTCATAATGCTGTTTGGAATCTCATCTTCACAACCGGTAGTCATCATAAAGATGGAGTAGAGACAAATGGGTTGGGTGGTAGGAGACGGACCTCAACATTTCACAAGGTAGACCTACAGTATACCGTTTTTGGAGAATGCTTATGTCATACGTCCTCGTAATGCTGTTTGGAATCTCAGGTT
This sequence comes from Oncorhynchus gorbuscha, assembly GCF_021184085.1. NCBI lineage: Eukaryota > Metazoa > Chordata > Actinopteri > Salmoniformes > Salmonidae > Oncorhynchus > Oncorhynchus gorbuscha. Next base: position 33,169,692 of record NC_060197.1, read on the forward strand.
CACTAACAGTAGTCCTCATAGTGATGGAGTATGAAGACAAATGGGTTGGGAGATAGGAGATAGCCCTGAGTTTACCCCTGGTGCCGTGCAGCTACCATGTCCACATTTGTAAATCAAGCCCATTGAGGAAGTATAATGCTGATGATTATGACAGCCCAATCGCTGGGGAGTAGGGGTAGTTTTGAGTTATGGGTTTGGGGAGGATGCCCAGAAACTAGACAGGATTCGGAATGGAGAAATACTGCCACCGAAAGAACACAAGTCCCCCCAGATGGATACTAATGCGCTCGGCTGGCACCGGTGCATCTGGACTAAACAAGGACCATTAGCTCCACAATATCAATGGAATATTCTGATATTTTGGTGTCTACTTTCCATCATCATGGTATGTTTTCTTGGAGAGATACTTAAAGGTAAGGTAGCATAAACGTAACCACATGTAACATGGATTTGCATTAGTATACGGATCAAAATTCCCCATGTAGCGTTACACCTTTTCAAATCATTCTATTTTTCAAGTTATTTCAAGGTATTATCCGAGAGCTGCCCAGTGCCACGAGCCTACCAGACAAGCTAAATAACTTCTATGCTCACTTCGAGGCAAGTAACACTGAAACATGCATGAGAGCATCAGCTGTTCTGGATAACTGTGTGATCGCGCTCTCCACAGCCGATGTGAGTAAGACCTTCAAATAGGTCAACATTCTCAAGGCCGCAGGGCCAGACGGATTACCAGGAAGTGTATTCCGAGCATGCACTGACCACGTGGCTAGTGTTTTCACTGACATTGTCAATCTCTCCCTGTCTGAGTCTGTAATACCAACATGTTTCAAGCAGACCACCATAGTCTCTGTGCCCAAGAACCCTAAGGTAACTTGCCTAAATGACTACCGATGTAACCATGAAATACTTTGAAAGGCTGGTCACGGCTCCAATCAACACCATTATACCAGAAACCCTAAACCCACTCCAATTTGCATACCGTCCCAACAGATCCACAGATGACGCAATCTCTATTGCACCCCACACTGCCCTTTTACACCTGGACAAAAAGAACACCTATGTGAGAATGACTACCGTGCAGCGTTCAACACCATAGTGCCCTCAAAGTTTATCACTAAGCTATGGACCCTGGGACTAAACTCCTCCCTCTTCAACTGGATCCTGGACTTCCTGACGAGCCGCCCCCAGGTGGTAAGGGAAGGTAACACATCCGCCAAGCAGATCCTCAACACAGGAGCCCCTTAGGGGTGTTTACTCAGTCCCCTCCTATACATACTGTTCACTCACGACTGCATGGCCAGGCACGACTCCAACACCACGCCTGATCACAGACAACAATGAGACAGCCTATAGGGAGGAGGTCAGAGACCTGACCGTGTGATGCAAGGACAACAACCTCTCCCTCACCGCGATCATAACAAGGAGATGATTGTGGACTGCAGAAAAAGGAGGACTGAGCACGCCCCCATTCTCATCAACAGGGCTGTAGTGGAGCAGGTTGAGAGCTTCAAGTTCCTTGGTGTACACATCACAAACAAATTATCATGGTCCAAGCACACCAAGACAGTCGTGAAGAGGGCACGACAAAACCTATTCACCCTCAGGAAACTGAAAAGATTTGACATGGGTCCTCAGATCTTCAAAAGGTTTTACAGCTGCACCATTCAGAGCATCCTGACTGGTTGCATCACTGCCTGGTATGGCAACTGCTCGGCCTCCGACCACGAGGCACTACAGAGGGTAGTGCGTACGGCCCAGTACATCACCAGAGCCAAGCTTCCTGCCATCCAGGACCTCTATACCAGGCGGTGTCAGAGGAAGGCCCTAAAAAATGGTCATAGACTGTTCTCTCTGCTACCGCATGGCAAGCGGTACTGGAGCGCCAAGTCTAGGTCCATGAGGCTTCTACCCCCAAGCCATAAAACTCCTGAACAGCTAATCAACTTGCTACCCAGACCATTTGTATAAGGGCTTATAAGTAAGTATTTCATTGTAAGGTCTACATCTGTTGTATTCGGCGACATGTGACAAATAAAATTTGGTTTGATTTAATACCAAACAGAATTCCGAAGAATGCCAAAGTCATGTTTTTCTGGGGTGTGATGTATTTTGGAGGACTCTGCAAGCTAGCCTAGTCCGTATATTGCAAACGCCAACAGAAATAAGTGGTGGAGTTTCTCAAGTACCTTCAGAGATTACACCAGAACCTCACGTTGTCTCTGCCTGTTCACTGCAGGTCCCCTCAGAAACCTTTGAGAAGGGTTTAATTTGACTAGATTTAATAGAGAAGGCCTGTGAGTTTCCCTGGACTACCTCAGACTTCCTACATTCGGGATCTTCTCAAAACCCTTTATCAGGGGTCTCATTACACCAGATTATGAAGGAGGGATGAAGCTGGGGGGATGTCTTAAATATACTCTGATATGCCACTGACTGACATAGTTCCAGTTATGCACCTTCCCACTTTAATACTGTTGTGGTGGCCGATGCACAAATTACCAGTCATTTTGGCCTTGCTCTCTGTCCACTCTGCTCTGTCAGTGTATACTACGTACTCAAATTCAAATGTCAATGATTTTCAAAATTAGGTATGCTAAAATGCCACTTTACTTTGTCACTTACATTGTACATAAATATATAAAATCACAAATATAAATGACATGCTAAATGTTTTGATATGTCTTCTCTGCAAACTGAAAAGAAAATACATTTACATGATAGACTGCTATAATGCTTAATGGCAAAATCTCAAAATGGAAATATCATCAACAGGAACTTTAACTGGTAGAGCACCGATCCGGTAGTCAGATTATAGTTAGCCTGTGTGTCACATTTGCCTTTAGGGCTGAGGGATGATGTAGTGCCATTGATCGCCAACCATGATAATACAATCAGGCACAAAGCCTGACAAGTGTAGGGCTAGATATTTCAGAGATGCAGACAGCGAAGCGTTGCCACAGGTCATAAACCCTCACATTCCCTTCTTGATCTTTCCCTCTGTTTGGCCTCGTCCAATATTAATGCAAATAACAATGCCTTTTTGGGTGCCATTTTTTATGGTTATGGCTCTATCTCACCAATGTGCTGATGTTACAAAGCTAATGGATTCAAAGGTAACCTATGGCTCGGGTCCTGTCCAGCTGCCTTCGCCCCAGTCACTTGTCTATGCACTGAGTTGATAAGTACCGAGTTTCATTTTCCCCATGGCAGAGCACAGTAAAAAAACGGGGAGTAATAATTGCTCTGGGCCGAGACGAGGACAGCTAAATATGCTTGATTGCATCCTAAAGCCTCAATGCTGTGTAATGAAATATGTCTGTACCCCGGACAGGAAACTGTGCCGATATCTTTCTTGTCACTTTTTCTGCAATTATTATTACATTTTTTTGGTCTTTTTCCTTGCTCGGCCAACCCAACCTCTTTGCTATCTTTTGCCAAAGGAATCCATCAAAACGTCATTTTCATTTAACATTATCTTTGTGATAATGTTATGATTATAGGGCCAAATCGGGTCCTAATTATTTATTCCTTGCCACATCAAAATGGCCGTCCCCTAATATCCCCCAGTTCTACATTTCAGTATGTGTGTTCGTTCGTATGGACAGGGCTTATCAGGTGAACAAAGTATTTTTTCAGGCAGGATTTGAGGGCCCAGACTGAACCACCCCCTTACTTGAGTAACCACTTTTTTCCATCCTCATTTTAGGGGAAAGTTGGGTAAGTTTAGTCATTTTTTACCTTCAGAATCACTCCATGAAGGGAAATAAAGTATTCTTTCTATCAAATATATCTACATATATTTCAGGATGATATATATCAAATCAAATCAAATTGTATTTGTCAAATGTGCCGAATACAACAGACCTTAGTGAAATGCTTACAAGCCCTTAACCAACAATGTTTTAAGAAAAATAAGTGTTAAGTAAAAAAATAGATGAGTAACATATTTAAAATAAAAGTAACAAATAATTAAACAGCAGCAGTAAAATAATAATAGCGAGCCTATATACAGGGGGTACTAGTACAGAGTCAATATGCAGGGGCACTGGAAATGATCAGAATGTATGTAAACGTTACAGTTTTGAAAGCATAGCTTGTCCAAGAAAAGTGGTCTCTTGGCACAACTTACCCCGGGGCAAGTTAAGCCGCATGACAGGGCTAGTTAAGCCACCAACAAATTTCTGTACTGAATAAAATATTACCACTACCATTTTAAAACCATGTCTATCTTTACTTCCCAAACCCAATTCAATACAATACCAAACACTTTTTGTATTTTAATCACTTGAAGTGTCTTATAACACAGGCTTAACACCGAACAAACATGTTGTACTTTTTTGAAACACTTTTAACATTCTCCAGGCCCTGTTGTTAACTCATATCCTAGCAATAATGCCTTGCAAACACTTCAATTTGCTCAACTTTCCATTAGCCCAATCATGGGCTCAACTTACCCCCAAGGCAAACATGTGTGCTATATTAGCCCACACAGCTACAAGGATGCACATTCATGCTATGTTTAGGACCTCATATTGAAGCTAATAGAGATCCCAACTGATGTATATAACTATTTTACTTTGGTTTAGATACAAGCATCATAAATGTTCCAACACAAAACGTTTTTTTTTGACTTGGTGAAGATCCATTTTTTTTTTAATCTAACTTGCTTACCACTTTTTCCATGTGTTTTTTTTCCCTTCACATACTCCTTGAAATGATGACCTGTTTATCTGGTGTATGTTTTCCTAGAAACAAGGGCAGCTCAACTTGACCCGCTCTCCCCTACTTGTGAAATGTATTTAAAGTAATTGAAAGCAGTGGTTTATGCAAATGCCGACATCTGAGAAGGTTCAGGCCGTGAGAAGTTCAGGTTGATTTCTCAGCTATGACTAACATTCACATCTTAGATATGATTAATCCAATGATCATAAAATTCCTGGGGAAATTAGAAGAACTGCGCTCAGACATTTCAAATCAGTGGTCTTGCCATGGCAACTCATGTCCGCCACAGTTTCCACAGTTTTCAAGGAGGTCCTTCTCATACAAATAAACCCACCACCATCATGATGTCTTAAGCATGAGGTCTGAAATTAGGGTGCACCCAATTTGGCAAAACAAAATAATTGTATCATTCATTATGAGTCATTTTGTCGGAACAACCTAAAGCACATTTCTCCTTTGGTTCAATAAGCAGCTAATCATTTACAAGAATATTAGTCCACAGGCTTCTATGGGCACTGCAGCATCTGCTAATGCATTTAGCAGGAAATAGCCTGAAAAAATCTGCTCTGCACAGTAAATAGTATATTTTCTGAATATCTCACAATTGTAATAGAAGGAGAATGTAATTACAAGTGTTTTCATCATAGGCCCCAAAGCTGATCAATATTTCTGCTAAGTAGTATTACCTGCCAAGCGGGAGTTTGACACCGAAATGGTGCCAATGATAAGACATTGTTTTGTTGTTACATAATGGTTAATTCCATAAACAAATCAACATTGAAATATGATGATATGATTTATTAATAATAGTATTTCTGTGACAAGATGTTATGTTTCCTGAGTCATAGATGTTTAGGGCGTTGGGCTGGTAAATTAAAGGTTTCTGGTTTGAATCCCTGAGCTGACTAGGTTAAAATTATGTCTATGTACCCTTGAGCAAGGCACTTATCCCTAGTTGCTCTGTATAAGAGTGTCTGCTAAATTACAAAAATGTTAATATTTTCTCTCTCTCTCATGTCGTTCCAGTTCTCTTTCCTGAGACAACAACCACAGGATGAGGCTTGAGAGGAGGTAAGAGTTTGAGATGGATGCAGTGGTGTGTTAAAATGTGATTGTCAATTTGGAGCCATTCTGTCCATACAGTGAGTCCCAGAGCTGCCTGAGTAGGTTAACAAGCCTGACACTGGTAGCCCACACCATCATTTTGTTAAAGGTGTGTACAATAGATTAGCCACAATGGGTATAACAATACAATACATTCATTATGATTTCAGTTAGGATTTGGATTGGGATTAATTCCATTTGAAAATCAGTCTTTTCAGATCATTTACACCTAAATAAAAAGTCTCTCTCTGAATTGAAAAGAAACTTATAAAATAGTCCTCACTGAAATAATTTCCAATCAATCTCTTACATTGAAACGGAATCAATCCCAAATCAGATGTCTCAGCTCGGATCATTGTTCTGCCATCTCTCCCTTGGTTAGTGAAGAGAAAAGTCTGTATCTGCCAAGCCAAGCCTTTTAGAGAGACAGAGAGTGAGAGGGAGACTGACTGGCTCTGATGAGGCCAGACTGGCCGTGCCTTGTGCAGTGTGCCAGGCTTCAGAAGCCTGATTGATAGAGCGTGATGAGACTGTCACAGAGGAGAGAGACTCGGAGAGATAGACTGGATAGGGATGTGGCTGGTGAGGAGGATGTATTTGGAATATCAGAAGAATGAAGTAGTGGAATGAAGTGGCTGGCTGGATTGCGTTGCGGACTCCTGAAGAATTAGGTGGGCAGCATATTGAGACTGCACATGTTTGAGACGAGTTGAATTAACATTTGAATTAACATTTGTTTACATATTGTTTGGATCATTCCACAACTCTGATAAAGGTCTACGTTGCTATTCAAAACATTAAACCACTAAGACTTTGTCTAACATATTTACATCTAAAATAGTTGCCTTAACATCTGCTTTGGACATAATTTACAGTCATTTAGCAGACGCTCTTATCCAGAGTGACTTATAGTAGTGAGTGCATACATTCTCATTCTGGTCCTCTGTGGGAATTGGACCCACAACCCTGGCGTTGAAAGTGCCTTGCTCTATCAACTGAGCTACATGGGACAGAGGACTGTAAATACATGGTACATTTGCAACGCAAATAGTGTAGCGCTAAATCTCTGTACTGTGAGTTTACCAGCTTTGATGCACCTGTACTGACCTTGTCTTCTGGATGATAGTGGGTTGAACAGGCAGTGGCTTGGGTGGTTGTTGTAATTTTTGACATTCCTGTGACATCGGACGTTGTAGGGCAGGTCCTGGAGGACAGGTAGTTTGCCCCAGATGATGCATTGGGCAGACCGCACCACCCTCTGGAGAGCCCGGCAGACCACTGCGGTCCAGTCGATGTGGATAGGGCAGTGCCCCCTCTGCTGTTTCCTGAAGTCCACAATCAAATCCTTTGTGTTGTTGACGTTGGGTGAGAGGTTATTTTCCTAGCACCACACACCCAGTGTCCTCACCTCCTCCCTGTAGGCTGTCTCGTCATTGTTGGTAATCAGGCCTAATACTGTTGTGTCGTCTGCAAACTTAATGATTGATTTGGAGGCGTGCGTGGCCACGCAGTCATGGGTGAACAGGGAGTACAGGAGTGGGCTGAGCATGCGTCATTGTGGGGCTCCTGTATTGAGGCTCAGCGAAGTGGAGGTGTTGTTTCCCGCCTTCACCAACTGGGGGCGGCCCGTCAGGTAGTCCAGGACCCAGTTGCACAGGGTGGGGTTCAGACCCAGGGCCTTGAGCTTAATGATGAGTTTGGAGGGTACTATGGTGCTGAATGCTGAGCTATGGTCAATGAACAGCATAGGTATTCCTCTTGTCCAGGTGGTATAGGGCAGTGTGTAGTGTGATGGCGATAGCATCGTCTGTGGATATGTTGGGGCAGTAAGCAAATTGTGGGTCTAGGGTGTCGGGTAAGGTAGAGGTGATATGATCTCAAAGTAATTCATGATGACAGAAATGAGTGTTACGGGGCAATAGTCATTTGGTTCAGTTGGCCTCTCACATATTTGTAGGGAAACCAAGGGGGATACCTAGTCAGTTGTACAACTTAATGCATTCAACTGAAATGTGTCTTCTGCATTTAACCAACCCCTCTGAATCAGAGAGGTGAGGAGGGTTGCCTAAATCGACATCCACGTCCTCGTTGCCCGCAGAACAGTGGGTTAGTTGCCTTGCTCAGGCATTTTTTCCTTGTCAGCCCGGGGAATCGATCCAGCAACCTTACTGGCCCAACGCTCCTACCCACCAGGCTCACTGCTGCTAGCTGAGAGGCAGAGGGCGAGCGAGAAATAGAATGAGAGAGAGTAGCAAAGGAAATTGAGTGTGCACGTGAGTGACCGAGGTAGAGTGAGAAGAAGAGAGCGAACGTGAAAGAGAAAGCGGGAGAGAGCTATAGTGAGAAAGGAATGGAGAGAGAGGTTGGAGATCCAGTAGCACTAGCGAGTCGAGGTCTTATCTCGCGCCCACCAAGCCCTGGCGCCGGGTTCCACTCCCTCCTGGCGGGGCTCCCCTTTAGCCTCGCTAAGCAAGGCGCCCAGGTGAAATGAGCAATTCCCATTCAGAAGCGGAGGCACCTCGGAGACTTGCCCTGCGAAATGGCTGCTCACTTTGGCAGATCAATGCACTCTCTTCCTTGTGCACTGCCGCAGAGTGATAGCCAGCACACACAAAAAAAGGAAAGGGGGAAAGAAACGAGGGAGAGTGTGTGGTGAAAGAGCGAGAGAAACGTTATCAGAGAATTTAATGATATTTGCCAAGGTCTCACTGACTGAGCGCTGTTGAAGGGAGATGGGGCGCTTTGCATAAACTCAAAGGCTGTGCGATATTGCTGTCCGCTGTGAAAGTGGCGGCGCCAGCCCCGCCGGATATGGGACTATTCCAACAGGCTGCTCTGAAATTTCTTCCCATGTGAATGATATTAACGATAATCACTTTGAATTATAGGGGTGTAACGAATAAAATCCCAGAATGACTCAACATTGCAAAGGCTCGTCTGTCTGACCTTTACACAACATAGAATATGTACTTTATAATACCAAACATTGCTTATAGATAGAATCAAGTGACAATGTACTCATAGTACACAGACTAAGTATTATGCCTGGTGTTGTCCTACCTCTGTTAATGGATGTGCTTCCATCAATGCAGCAGTAATTCATACCAAAATTGCAGCTCTTTCGAACAAACCACAACTCCTTACTTTAACATGATCAACTGTTTCAGTTTCCTGTAGTGATAGTAATATGTCAGTGGCCATTCTTATGTCATTGGCCAACATATTTCAATTCCAAATTTTTTAAAATATATTTGACAAGAACAGTATTGAAAATCATATACAGTACAATGGGTTGATGGGTTTTCCGCAAACACCAAAAACAGATATGCATTGTACATAGCATTACTCTCAAACCTCTGTCATCCTTTTTAAATGAAGCCTTGCCAACAAAGAACAATATGTAACCCTAGAAGAACCTTGAAAAACCATTAGAATTAGCACTTATGGCATGCTTCATAAACTGTACTGTAAAAAGCCTAATAGAATAGCTGATGGTTCTTTGCACCATATTGCTCTTGTTCCCATTAGCCTTACACGGAACCCAAGCCGGCTGCGCGCATGCGCCAACGAGTACCATCGTGCGCCTTCGTGCATACATTTGTTTTGTCCCCCCACACCAAACGCGATCACGACACACAGGTTAAAATATCAAAACAGACTCTGAACCAATTACATTAATTTGGTACTATAGGAAGTAGGTACTAAACCCTATGTCCTATAGGTACGAACTCCTACTCCCTATAGGTACTAACCCTACTCCCTATAGGTACTAACCCCTACTCCCTATATGTACTAACCCTACTCCCTATAGGTACTAACTCCCTATAGGTACTAACCCCTACTCCCTATAGGTACTAACCCTACTCCCTATAGGAACCAACCCCTACTCCCTATAGGTACTAACCCCTACTCCCTATAGGAACCAACCCCTACTCCCTATATGTACTAACCCCTACTCCCTATATGTACTAACCCTACTCCCTATAGGTACTAACCCCTACTCCCTATAGGTACTAACCCCTACTCCCTATAGGTACTAACCCCTACTCCCTATAGGTACTAACCCCTACTCCCTATATGTACTAACCCTACTCCCTATAGGTACTAACCCTACTCCCTATATGTACTAACCCTACTCCCTATAGGTACTAAACCTACTAACCCCTATAGGTACTAACCCCTACTCCCTATAGGTACTAACCCTATTCCCTCTTGTACTAACCCTATTCCCTATATGTACCAACCCCTACTCCCTATATGTACTAACCCTACTCCCTATAGGTACTAACCCTACTCCCTATATGTACTAACCCCTACTCCCTATAGGTACTAAACCTACTCCCTATAGGTACTAACCCTACTCCCTATAGGTACTAACCCTATTCCCTATAGGTAACCCTAACTAACCCTACTCCCTATAGGTACTAACCCTACTCCCTATATGTACTAACCCTACTCCCTATATGTACTAACCCTACTCCCTATATGTACTAACCCTACTCCCTATAGGTACTAACCCCTACTCCCTATAGGTACTAACCCTACTCCCTATAGGTACTAACCCTACTCCCTCTTGGTACTAACCCTACTCCCTCTTGGTACTAACCCCTACTCCCTATAGGTACTAACCCTACTCCCTATATGTACTAACCCCTACTCCCTATAGGTACTAACCCTACTCCCTATAGGTACTAACCCTACTCCCTATAGGTACTAACCCTACTCCCTATAGGTACTAACCCTACTCCCTATAGGTACTAACCCTACTCCCTATATGTACTAACCCCTACTCCCTATAGGTACTAACCCCTACTCCCTATAGGTACTAACCCTACTCCCTATAGGTACTAACCCTACTCCCTATATGTACTAACCCCTACTCCCTATAGGTACTAACCCCTACTCCCTATAGGTACTAAACCCTATGTCCTATAGGTACGAACCCCTACTCCCTATAGGTACGAACCCTACTCCCTATATGTACTAACCCTACTCCCTATAGGTACTAACCCTACTCCCTATAGGTACTAACCCTACTCCCTCTTGGTACTAACCCCTACTCCCTATAGGTACTAACCCTACTCCCTATATGTACTAACCCTACTCCCTATAGGTACTAAACCTACTCCCTATAGGTACTAACCCCTACTCCCTATATGTACTAACCCTATTCCCTATATGTACTAACCCTATTCCCTATATGTACTAACCCTACTCCCTATATGTACTAACCCTACTCCCTATATGTACTAACCCTACTCCCTATATGTACTAACCCCTACTCCCTATAGGTACTAACCCTACTCCCTATATGTACTAACCCCTACTCCCTATAGGTACTAACCCTACTACCTATAGGTACTAACCCTACTCCCTATAGGTACTAACCCTACTCCCTATAGGTACTAACCCTACTCCCTATAGGTACTAACCCTACTCCCTATATGTACTAACCCCTACTCCCTTTAGGTACTAACCCCTACTCCCTATAGGTACTAACCCTACTCCCTATAGGTACTAACCCTACTCCCTATATGTACTAACCCCTACTCCCTATAGGTACTAACCCCTACTCCCTATAGGTACTAAACCCTATGTCCTATAGGTACGAACCCCTACTCCCTATAGGTACGAACCCTACTCCCTATAGGTACTAACCCCTGCTCCCTATAGGTACTAACCCCTACTCCCTATAGGTACTAACCCCTACTCCCTATAGGTACTAACCCCTACTCCCTATATGTACTAACCCTACTCCCTATAGGTACTAACCCCTACTCCCTATAGGTACTAACCCCTACTCCCTATAGGTACTAACCCCTACTCCCTATAGGTACTAACCCTACTCCCTATAGGTACTAACCCTACTCCCTATATGTACTAACCCCTACTCCCTATAGGTACTAACCCCTACTCCCTATAGGTACTAAACCCTATGTCCTATAGGTACGAACCCCTACTCCCTATAGGTACGAACCCTACTCCCTATATGTACTAACCCTACTCCCTATAGGTACTAACCCTACTCCCTATAGGTACTAACCCTACTCCCTCTTGGTACTAACCCCTACTCCCTATAGGTACTAACCCTACTCCCTATATGTACTAACCCTACTCCCTATAGGTACTAAACCTACTCCCTATAGGTACTAACCCCTACTCCCTATATGTACTAACCCTATTCCCTATATGTACTAACCCTATTCCCTATATGTACTAACCCTACTCCCTATTTGTACTAACCCTACTCCCTATATGTACTAACCCTACTCCCTATATGTACTAACACCTACTCCCTATAAGTACTAACCCTACTCCCTATATGTACTAACCCCTACTCCCTATAGGTACTAACCCTACTCCCTATAGGTACTAACCCTACTCCCTATAGGTACTAACCCTACTCCCTATAGGTACTAACCCTACTCCCTATAGGTACTAACCCTACTCCCTATATGTACTAACCCCTACTCCCTTTAGGTACTAACCCCTACTCCCTATAGGTACTAACCCTACTCCCTATAGGTACTAACCCTACTCCCTATATGTACTAACCCCTACTCCCTATAGGTACTAACCCCTACTCCCTATAGGTACTAAACCCTATGTCCTATAGGTACGAACCCCTACTCCCTATAGGTACGAACCCTACTCCCTATAGGTACTAACCCCTACTCCCTATAGGTACTAACCCCTACTCCCTATAGGTACTAACCCCTACTCCCTATAGGTACTAACCCTACTCCCTATAGGTACTAACCCCTACTCCCTATAGGTACTAACCCCTACTCCATATAGTCACTAACCCCTACTCCCTATAGGTACTAACCCCTACTCCCTATAGGTACTAACCCCTCCTCCCTATAGGTACTAACCCTACTCCCTATATGTATTAACCCTACTCCCTATAGGTACTAACCCTACTCCCTATTGGTACTAACCCCTACTCCCTATAGGTACTAACCCCTAATCCCTATAGGTACTAACCCTACTCCCTATAGGAACCAAACCCTTACACCCTATCGGAACCAACCCCTACTCCCTATAGGAACCAACCCCTACTCCCTCTTGGTACTAACCCCTACTCCCTATATGTGCTAACCCTACTCCCTATAGGTACTAACCCCTACTCCCTATAGGTACTAACCCCAACTCCCTATAGGTACTAACCCCTAATCCCTATAGGTACTAACCCTACTCCCTATAGGAACCAACCCCTACTCCCTCTTGGTACTAACCCTACTCCCTATAGGTACTAACCCTACTCCCTATATGTACTAACCCCTACTCCCTATATGTACTAACCCTACTCCCTATAGGAACCAACCCCTACTCCCTCTTGGTACTAACCCTACTCCCTATATGTACTAACCCCTACTCCCTATATGTACTAACCCTACTCCCTATAGGTACTAACCCTACTCCCTATATGTACTAACCCCTACTCCCTATATGTACTAACCCTACTCCCTATATGTACTAACCCCTACTCCCTATATGTACTAACCCTACTCCCTATAGGTACTAACCCTACTCCCTATATGTACTAACCCTACTCCCTATATGTACTAACCCTACTCCCTATAGGTACTAACCCCTACTCCCTATATGTACTAACCCTACTCCCTATATGTACTAACCCTACTCCCTATATGTACTAACCCCTACTCCCTATAGGTACTAACCCTACTCCCTATATGTACTAACCCCTACTCCCTATATGTACTAACCCCTACTCCCTCTTGGTACTAACCCTACTCCCTATATGTACTAACCCCTACTCCCTATATGTACTAACCCTACTCCCTATAGGGACCAACCCCTACTCCCTCTTACTAACCCTACTAACCCTACTCCCTATATGTACTAACCCTACTCCCTATAGGTACTAACCCCTACTCCCTATATGTACTAACCCCTACTCCCTATAGGTACTAACCCTACTCCCTATAGGTACTAACCCTACTCCCTATATGTACTAACCCCTACTCCCTATATGTACTAACCCTACTCCCTATATGTACTAACCCCTACTCCCTATATGTACTAACCCTATTCCCTATAGGTACTAACCCTACTCCCTATATGTACTAACCCCTACTCCCTATATGTACTAACCCTACTCCCTATAGCAACCAACCCCTACTCCCTCTTGGTACTAACCCTACTCCCTATAGGTACTAACCCTACTCCCTATATGTACTAACCCTACTCCCTATAGGAACCAACCCCTACTCCCTCTTGGTACTAATCCTACTCCCTATATGTACTAACCCTACTCCCTATAGGTACTAACCCCTACTCCCTATAGGTACTAACCCTACAGGTACTAAACCCTACTCCCTATAGGTACTAACCCCTACTCCCTATAGGTACTAACCCTACTCCCTATAGGTACTAACCCTACTCCATATAGTCACTAACCCCTACTCCCTATAGGTACTAACCCTACTCCCTATAGGAACCAACCCCTACTCCCTATATGTATTAACCCTACTCCCTATAGGTACTAACCCTACTCCTTATTGGTACTAACCCCTACTCCCTATATGTACTAACCCCTACTCCCTCTTGGTACTAACCCTACTCCCTATATGTACTAACCCCTACTCCCTATATGTACTAACCCTACTCCCTATAGGAACCAACCCCTACTCCCTCTTGGTACTAACCCTACTCCCTATAGGTACTAACCCTACTCCCTATATGTACTAACTCTACTCCCTATAGGTACTAACCCTACTCCCTATATGTACTAACCCCTACTCCCTATATGTACTAACCCTACTCCCTATAGGTACTAACCCTACTCCCTATATGTACTAACCCCTACTCCCTATATGTACTAACCCTACTCCCTATATGTACTAACCCCTACTCCCTATATGTACTAACCCTACTCCCTATAGGTACTAACCCTACTCCCTATATGTACTAACCCCTACTCCCTATATGTACTAACCCTACTCCCTATAGGAACCAACCCCTACTCCCTCTTGGTACTAACCCTACTCCCTATAGGTACTAACCCTACTCCCTATATGTACTAACCCTACTCCCTATAGGAACCAACCCCTACTCCCTCTTGGTACTAATCCTACTCCCTATAGGTACTAACCCCTACTCCCTATATGTACTAACCCCTACTCCCTATATGTACTAATCCTTCTCCCTATAGGTACTAACCCCTACTCCCTATAGGTACTAACCCTACAGGTACTAAACCCTACTCCCTATAGGTACTAATCCCTACTCCCTATAGGTACTAACCCTACTCCCTATAGGTACTAACCCTACTCCCTATAGGTACTAACCCTACTCCCTATATGTACTAACCCTACTCCCTATATGTACTAACCCTACTCCCTATAGGTACTAACCCCTACTCCCTATATGTACTAACCCTACTCCCTATATGTACTAACCCTACTCCCTATATGTACTAACCCCTACTCCCTATAGGTACTAACCCTACTCCCTATATGTACTAACCCCTACTCCCTATATGTACTAACCCCTACTCCCTCTTGGTACTAACCCTACTCCCTATATGTACTAACCCCTACTCCCTATATGTACTAACCCTACTCCCTATAGGGACCAACCCCTACTCCCTCTTGGTACTAACCCTACTCCCTATATGTACTAACCCTACTCCCTATAGGTACTAACCCTACTCCCTATATGTACTAACCCCTACTCCCTATATGTACTAACCCTACTCCCTATAGGTACTAACCCTACTCCCTATATGTACTAACCCCTACTACCTATATGTACTAACCCTACTCCCTATATGTACTAACCCCTACTCCCTATATGTACTAACCCTATTCCCTATAGGTACTAACCCTACTCCCTATATGTACTAACCCCTACTCCCTATATGTACTAACCCTACTCCCTATAGGAACCAACCCCTACTCCCTCTTGGTACTAACCCTACTCCCTATAGGTACTAACCCTACTCCCTATATGTACTAACCCTACTCCCTATAGGAACCAACCCCTACTCCCTCTTGGTACTAATCCTACTCCCTATATGTACTAACCCTACTCCCTATAGGTACTAACCCCTACTCCCTATAGGTACTAACCCTACAGGTACTAAACCCTACTCCCTATAGGTACTAACCCCTACTCCCTATAGGTACTAACCCTACTCCCTATAGGTACTAACCCTACTCCATATAGTCACTAACCCCTACTCCCTATAGGTACTAACCCTACTCCCTATAGGAACCAACCCCTACTCCCTATATGTATTAACCCTACTCCCTATAGGTACTAACCCTACTCCTTATTGGTACTAACCCCTACTCCCTATATGTACTAACCCCTACTCCCTCTTGGTACTAACCCTACTCCCTATATGTACTAACCCCTACTCCCTATATGTACTAACCCTACTCCCTATAGGAACCAACCCCTACTCCCTCTTGGTACTAACCCTACTCCCTATAGGTACTAACCCTACTCCCTATATGTACTAACTCTACTCCCTATAGGTACTAACCCTACTCCCTATATGTACTAACCCCTACTCCCTATATGTACTAACCCTACTCCCTATAGGTACTAACCCTACTCCCTATATGTACTAACCCCTACTCCCTATATGTACTAACCCTACTCCCTATATGTACTAACCCCTACTCCCTATATGTACTAACCCTACTCCCTATAGGTACTAACCCTACTCCCTATATGTACTAACCCCTACTCCCTATATGTACTAACCCTACTCCCTATAGGAACCAACCCCTACTCCCTCTTGGTACTAACCCTACTCCCTATAGGTACTAACCCTACTCCCTATATGTACTAACCCTACTCCCTATAGGAACCAACCCCTACTCCCTCTTGGTACTAATCCTACTCCCTATATGTACTAACCCTACTCCCTATAGGTACTAACCCCTACTCCCTATATGTACTAATCCTTCTCCCTATAGGTACTAACCCCTACTCCCTATAGGTACTAACCCTACAGGTACTAAACCCTACTCCCTATAGGTACTAATCCCTACTCCCTATAGGTACTAACCCTACTCCCTATAGGTACTAACCCTACTCCATATAGTCACTAACCCCTACTCCCTATAGGTACTAAACCCTACTCCCTATTGGTACTAACCCCTACTCCCTATAGGTACTAACTAACCCCTACTCCCTATAGGTACTAACCCTACTCCCTATAGGTACTAACCCTACAGGTACTAAACCCTACTCCCTATAGGTACTAACCCCTACTCCCTATAGGTAATAACCCTACTCCCTATAGGTACTAACCCCTACTCCCTATAGGTACTAACCCCTACTCCATATAGTCACTAACCCCTACTCCCTATAGTTACTAACCCTACAGGTACTAAACCCTACTCCCTATAGGTACTAACCCCTACTCCCTATAGGTACTAACCCTACTCCCTATAGGTACTAACCCTACTCCATATAGTCACTAACCCCTACTCCCTATAGGTACTAACCCCTACTCCCTATAGGTACTAACCCCTACTCCCTATAGGTACTAACCCCTACTCTCTATAGGAACTAACCCTTACTCCCAATAGGTACTAACCCCTTCTCTATGGGAACTAACCCCGACGACCTATAGGTACTAACCCCTACTCTCTTATAAGTACTAACACCTACTCCCTATAGGTACTGACCCGTACTCACTATTGGCATGTGTACAAATTGGATTGGAAAATGTTACACCTTTCCAGTCCGTTCAGATGTGCAGTAGGTGACGAGATGTGACCCATAGTTCATAATGACACAGATCCTACTCAACCGACATCGCCCCAACTAACATTATACGCACAAATTCTGAGAAACAGCTAATTCTCTGTATCCCTATTTTTTTATATAGCTTTGCTGCGTCATTTCCACAGGTTCAGAAACCACTCGGCGTCAAGCAGCCCATGTTGAATACAGTAACATCCTAAGCAGACATGCCGGAGATGAATCGCTGTTGATTACAGAGCGAGAATAAGGCAGAGAGATTAGAGAAAGGAGGCCTGCATAGTGCACAGACGTGTCGGCACAGAAATTCAAGTTTTGTGTGCAATCTTGGCAGAAGCAGGTGCGAGGGGTTGAATCCACCCCACCATCAGCTGTCATAGCCATAATATACTGCATTTATTGGGAATATAATGTGCCGCCACATCTCGGGGAGGAAATGTCAAAACACCTATATTGCAGAGCTATTCAGAGGCAACTTTGTCAGCGTTTCCCGCCAAACAGGGGAAGAAAATATGGTGAGAACAACAAGTAGCTCTCACTATTAATGTCAAAGAGAGAAAGGCGAAGAGATTGAAGGCGGGGGAATAGGATTCTAAGGGGAAGGCAAGGAGAGATTTAAACATAGAAAGGGTGACAGAGATAGACAGTGGATAAACAGCGAGAGGTGGAAAGTGAAGGGGGAGAAAATAGAGATGTATAGAGAAGAAGAGACTGACAGACAAACGAGCAGAGAAGCCGACAGAAACAGAGTGACATTGAGAGAATATGCGAGAGAAGAGATATTTAGTTGAAGAAAGGGCAACGAGAGAGTAAGTAAGAGAGATCTAATCTTCAGGCTTGTTAACCTTTACGTCAACGACTGTAAAGAAGTTACGACTTTCAAACAGGAAATTATCACAATACTGAACCGCCTGAGACAGCAACTTGCATGTAAATAAAGAGAATGTCTTGAAATATTTGCTAGCGTCGGGATTTTTCGAAGCACGCCTTGAGCACCACTTGACCCTGAGCATCCCCCCAAGTGTTTGTGTGTGTGTTTGCATTAGTGTGTTAGTGAATGTGTGTGTGTGCGTGTGGATGTGAGCACTGTTTTGCCCAAGACAGAAATAAAGGGGAAAACATTTACAGGATGCACAATATAATCATTTGCAAGGGACACAAATCAAAATCAAAATCAAATCAAATTTATTTATATAGCCCTTCGTACATCAGCTGATATCTCAAAGTGCTGTACAGAAACCCAGCCTAAAACCCCAAACAGCAAACAATGCAGGTGTAAAAGCACGGTGGCTAGGAAAAACTCCCTAGAAAGGCCAAAACCTAGGAAGAAACCTAGAGAGGAACCGGGCTATGTGGGGTGGCCAGTCCTCTTCTGGCTGTGCCGGGTAGAGATTATAACAGAAAATGACCAAGATGTTCAAATGTTCATAAATGACCAGCATGGTCAAATAATAATAAGGCAGAACAGTTGAAACTGGAGCAGCAGCACAGTCAGGTGGACTGGGGACAGCAAGGAGCCATCATGTCAGGTAGTCCTGGGGCACGGTCCTAGGGCTCAGGTCCTCCGAGAGAGAGAAAGAAAGAGAGAATTAGAGAGAGCATATGTGGGGTGGCCAGTCCTCTTCTGGCTGTGCCGGGTGGAGATTATAACAGAACGTGGCCAAGATGTTCAAATGTTCATAAATGACCAGCATGGTTGAATAATAGTAAGGCAGAACAGTTGAAACTGGAGCAGGAGCATGGCCAGGTGGACTGGGGACAGCAAGGAGTCCTCATGTCAGGTAGTCCTGGGACATGGTCCTAGGGCCCAGGCCAGTTGAAACTGGAGCAGCAGCATGGCCAGGTGGACTGGGGACAGCAAGGAGTCATCATGTCAGGTAGTCCTGGGGCATGGTTCTAGGGCTCAGGTCCTCCGAGAGAGAGAAAGAAGGAGAGAAGGAGAGAATTAGAGAACGCACACTTAGATTTACACAGGACACCGAATAGGACAGGAGAAGTACTCCAGATAAACAAACTGACCCTAGCCCCCCGACACATAAACTACTGCAGCATAAATACTGGAGGCTGAGACAGGAGGGGTCAGGAGACACTGTGGCCCCATCCGAGGACACCCCCGGACAGGGCCAAACAGGAAGGATATAACCCCACCCACTTTGCCAAAGCACAGCCCCCACACCACTAGAGGGAAATCTACAACCACCAACTTACCATCCTGAGACAAGGCCGAGTATAGCCCACAAAGATCTCCGACACGAACGATCGATTCACCACAGTGGTGTGTCCACATTGTTATTCATAGCTCAACATCTATTGACAGTATAACCTCATAAGGATCCACACTGACACATTTACACTGTACAACACTATAAGCTTTATGTCCGAAGACGGTTCTCCAGTAGCCCATCATTCAACTGTAACTCAAACAGGGTAGATAAAGTTACTAATTTAGCCAATGTCACCCAGTAACACATAATTGGACTGTAATTCAAACAGGGTAGATATAATTATTTCGATCTATATACACAGACTAACAGGGGGCGGTGTTTTGAGGCCACTGCATCTCCATCTTGGCACTGCCCCTTCCATTGTTAAAAAATATATATTTTGGGATGTATAGAAATGCATTTATTAATGTCTAAATTAGTTTTTGCCACGTTTATTCTATCTTAAACACCTTAATGCATACTTTTCCATTTTCTTACGTGAACTACACCGTTAATTGTTTTGAAAGTTCTCTTACAGTCCCCACTACAACAAAAAACACTTAAATACATGTCATTTTTTTCCCATGAAACATTTAATTGAAATACTGTAGAATTCCATCCATTCCTATGGAGGACTGCTTCTCCTCGGGAGTGCCAGTCTGGCCGACTGGTGGCTTCAACGTCTGTCACTGGCCAATACATAGCATCAGCGATCGAAGGTTAATATACACTGAGTGTACAAACCTTTAGGAACACCTGCTCTTTCCATGACATAGGCTGACCAGGTGAATCCACGTGAAAGCTATGATCCCTTCAATCAGTGTAGATGAAAGGGTGGAGACAAGATAAAGAAGGATTGTGTATGTGTGCCATTCCGAGGATGAACGTGCCAGACAAAATATGTCAGGCGCACCGGTTTGAGTGTGTCAAAAAATGCTGCATTTTTCATGCTCAACAGTTTCCCGTGTGTATCAAGAATGGTCCACCACCAAAAGGACATCCAGCATTGTCAACAACGTCCCTGTGCAACGCTTTCAACACCTGGTAGAGTCCACATCCCGACGAATTGAGGCTGTTCTGAGGGCGCAAGGAGGTGTGCAACTCAATATTAGGAAGGTGTTCATATTGTTTTGTACACTCAGTGTACATTGTTGGGTAAATCGTTATTAAGCCAATGCCCATTCCATAAGTACTCATACATGCAGCAACTTCAATGGCTACTCTACGCTGATTTTCCTCTATGTGAAAGCCTATAGTCTTGTTTGCAGTAGAGATTGCTGGTATGTTTGCGATGGCATTCATGCGTGATCTGGGTTCTTTGTATGTTCAAATATTAGAGACATTTGTTGAAAAGCCATGTGTTGTACCTTTATTACATATTGGTGTCACATGAACAAGCTAGTCAAGAGGGATTCGTTGGTTATATCAAGTTGGTGATACATCGTTTTAATATTCATTCTACAAAGTCTCGACAGCGGGAGAATCAATATGTAGATGATGGCAGGATCACATGATAGCAGGTAATCATTAGTCCATCATTTGCCCGAGCAAAGGAGCAATTGATTGGCTTTTCAATTTCACTCTCACTTCTCAGTGTCGACAACCTTCCCCCTAGTCATAATTCAAAAACATCCAAGGATCATTAATCGGTGGGACACACTCTCCACTCTCCCTTTCACATGCCAAAACAGGTCCCATCAATCAAAACAGATCGCCTGATACCTTCACACTTTGCATGTACCTCTTTTAATTTCCCTTTCAAGGTGTGGTTCCTTTTTCCCGAGATTGGGTAATTGGACGACACATTTTGAACATGTCTATAAAGGGAACTCGATAGGTTTTTGAAGGAATGCAGATGTGAGCAGATCTTTGAATGCTGTAGCAGAAAGCATGGCATTGATGCCTATGATGGCCAATAGCCAATAGTCAATAACATTCTCACTATGATGTATCCTCTCTCTCTAGAGTTGACATTTTCCAACCAGCAAACACTGCACAGTAGGCCTGCAATCTATACGTTTCCATTTCATGCTGGACATGTTCATGTTGATTTCAACAAAAGAACAATAACAGCATGCTTGATTATTCTGAACTCCTGCCTGCGCAATCTAAAATAAACTGTTTGACATAGAAACATGTCATTTACAGATGGCGACTGTGTGTTCTCTCAACTCCTTGATTTGTCGCCCTTGGCTTTTTGCACGGCTTAGCCAAAGGGGCAACGCATCCATGTCACCAAATCTGTGTTGAATTAGAATATCTCACAAAAGTCCTGCTGGATAAATGCCACTCTCTCGTGTCATTTCTACCATTCAGTTGGCACATTCACTCCCGTCCCCTGTATGATTATAACAGCTGACTGTGGGTACTAACTGGCTCTGACTCTATCTCTCTCTCTCAACATCTCCCACATTATTAAAATGCTAATCGCGCCTACAATCAAGCAGCCCAAAACCACACAGTCAGAATACACAATAGATGTTTTCATGTTTCCCACTATCGCAGGACTTGTTTACATCGGCGTCAGTCAAGATGCTCCGCAGGTACATTAACTTGCTTTGTCGCAGACAATAGCTGTCATGATTGCCCCGGAGCTTGTCGCTCGCCAAATCTTAGTTGTACACGGGGAGGCAATTATTAATGAAGGTGATGAATAGAATATTTGAATATCTGAACGAGTTAAAAAGGGATAGAGGACGAGGCGCGCCATAATTTATACGGCACAGAGAAGAAGTGCCGACAAGCTTGAGCGACTTCAAATGTTTTCAATGGGAAATGAGATGCAGGAGTATGACTTTCTCACAAGCTCCTCATACCATTACTTGTAGCTCTGCAGGGTGTGCTAATACCGAGCTAGCATTAGCTTCTGGAACACACAACCGCCCCTGAAAGACTAGGCATAAAGTAAAAGAGTAAGTAAGCTGTGACAATGTAATGACGACAAGATCTGCCGTCTCTGATCTGCACGTCTTACTTTGACGTTCTCATTTGTTTCCACACCTGTGTCATTCACAGCTTTACGTCTTTAGCTAATTTCATGGTCTAGGGGTTTGGATGGATGGCTCAGGTGTGACTTATACACTCCTGGAAGAAGGGAGGGAGGGAGGGAGGGAGGGAGGGAGGGAGGGAGGGAGGGAGGGAGGGAGGGAGGGAGGGAGGGCGGGCGGGCGACTGAGAGATGACTAGGGGGAGTGAAGTAATTGCAGGCGGGGAGTGAGGCAAATGGATGACATGCTTACACAAATGGCAGATTTGAAATACTGTTAGCTTTGAGAATGACTTAAACTGCCACCAAATCATCACCTAAACCTTGAACTCCACTACAGACTGTGGGTATTGAGGGTATAATGTTACGTACTTGTTTCAGTCAATTTACACCGTAACCCATGTAATGTATAGTCATTGTCATGTAGATGTGTGTGTAATGGATTATTCCTAGTCATATCCTATCCGTAGACACATCTCGGTGGGTTTGGGGGACTTCATAATGCCATGTTAGAGACTTGTTTCAGTTAATCTATTTAAATACACATGAAATGTATGTCCCCCTAGTTCATCCATATCCAACCAACATACAAACCACTTAAATTTGACCCAGCAACCTTTTCCAAGAAACCTTTTAAAACGCAAATCTCTATTACATAGCAAGACCTTTTTCAAATAGTAGTATATCTATTCATGCTGTAAATAGAAGTCCTACCGTCAAAATATCATTCAAAACAGCAAATGGGTGCATTTGATCTGTCATGCCAATGGTTGTCTAAATACTGTACATGTAATTACTATTGATGCGCCTAGAAATCCTTTAATAGCCTTGCGTGACCTCACACCCAGTTCAAAGAACTTTCACATGTCAATACAATTGCTGTCCTTGTTCTGAAGCTGAATCAACAATAGCCTTTCAGCTTTTCAGAGTATCTGCCGGGCTAACAGCTTATTTATAAAAACAGGGGAGAAAAGAGCAATTACTCTGGAGGGAAATCAATTCTTGGAGATCCACACGTCGGGGTTACCAATAAAAGGATAAAAGCCAGTATATATTTCGCTCACAACAAAGAGGACAATTAGTTTGGGCTTTAAATATATTTTTTGGACCAATCAAGATTTCATTTTGCTCAAAGATGTCGAGTGACTCTGCTAGTGTGACTAGAGCAGAGATGACAATACTTTAAAAGATGTCCTTGTAGCGACACAGCCATTGTTTTTCATTTTCACATTGTGCGGTCTCTTTTCCATCAAAGCGTCACATTGGAATCCATTCTACAGACATTATTTGAAGTAATTGATTGTACACACCATCATAATTTGAGTTGCAATACTGTCGGAGGACAACAAAAGGCAATGTTTACTTTCAAAACTAGCAGCATTAGCATGGCCCGTGAGTTGCCTAATGTCCGTACTGTGGGCAAGTGTCGATCAAATAGCAGAGTGTTATTTCACCAGACTTTCTTGTCGGCAGAGTAAATTGAGATGCTCTCAAAAGGAGACAAAAGTGTTTGGTGTTTTTCAAGCGGGGTATAAACAAACCAATTCCAGATAAGGCTAAATACCATTAAGACCGCATTAGAGGAATTGTTCAGCGTCTTTGGAGTATTTATTTCTGCCCAAATGTAGTTTCTTACTCGACCTGGAGGAGAAAAGCTGAATAGGAACTAAAGTATCAAGGTTTCTGACAAAACAGGGAAGGTATCACCTCCACGTAAAATAAATACTGCAAAAATGCCTGGCCTACCAACAAATCATTCTAATATTGATAATAACCACGTATTCATCCACAGTTTATATGCAAGTAAAGTCATATATTATTATTTTTAAATCCACGACAGCTGTGATGGAAACAGGAAGTTTCAGTACTATTTAATAACTGCTGACAGATCATTTGTTTGTCCGACATGGTGCAATCTTTTTGTGTCTGTAAAATTAACTATGCGAGATACGGCGGTGGAAACGCCTTTATGAGCAAATATTGATATATAATAAGTAAACTTGGAGTCATGCGATGATATGGGGTGTGGTCCTCCATGAATCAAGAAACATGCATTTTATTAGGCTACAGATTAAATAACCTATGATGAGCTTCACAGGGTGGTGAAAGTGCACGGTGATCTTGAGGCTCCTTTCCTATAAATATCAAGGGTTTTATTCTGGTGACATGGTGATCGATGCTTGACTGCCATTTGATAAATGAAAATATTCTCGTTCTTATCCATACTAATCTCATCATGTAGACTAGACAACCTGCACAGCCTGCCCACACTGTATCTGCAAGCTGTTGGCTAGAGCGAATGTGTCTAGACCAGAGTAGGCACATTTGCTATTAAACACAACATTTTCTTTATGCAGATTTTAGAATATTTATACGAAAATTTGTTGCCAATTGGATGGAAACCTAGCTACCGACAAAAATGTTTTGTTCTACACTAGTAGTGTGTATACCAGGGTTGGGGTCAATTTGATTTACATTTCAGTCAATTCAGGAAGTACACTTAAATTCCAATTCCACTTCTCTGCAATGCTTTTCATTGACGAACATGTGGAATTGGAATGCGTTTTTCGTTCTGAATTGACTGTAATTTAAATGAATTGACCCTAATCCTGGTATGTATATCACTCATTTCGGTTGACACACTTAAATGGATATTTCAGGATTTTGTCAATAAAGTCCTTTGTCTACTTCCCCAAGAAAATGGTATCGAAGAGTTCTTCTGACTCTGGGGAAGTAGATAAAGGGCTTCATTGACAAAATCCCGAACAATCCCTTTAATTCTGTGATTTCACTACATCCATATGTAGTTAGACACTCTAGACAGAGCAGAAGTGAGTCACAGTTCACACTTAGCTCATTTCAATTACTGTAATATCTCCATTGTGCCCCATTGTTATCATCCCCACTGAAATGTACTGTGTGAGATATTGGGATTTAAATTAATATGCTAATTACCATTTGGATTCAGCAGCCCACAATGGTATACTCAAATAAGTCCATGTAATTATCAAGATTAGAACGTCGCAAATGTTTGAAGACACCTGCACATATTACGGAATGAAAGAAATGCCCATAGACACATAATTGCGATTGATGATGAGCTGTAATTTATCGTCGCTATAGCTACATATAACTCCTCCATATACACCACTGTAAAGTATTTCCCACTTGTGATGACTCACACACGTCTAACATCACTGTATTAGCTGACAATCCTCATTCAACTGCCAGACACGAGTGTGTTCCAGATAGCTCCCCCATATGTCAGAACCACAGTCTCTATTTCCCATAGTCCTCAGTGACTGGCAGGCTTCGGCGTACCATGAAAGCTGGGTTTGTGATGCCCAAAATTACCTCATTGCAAAAACCCAGCAGACTCGGTTGGCATAGTCACGGCAGCCTTTTAAAAAGGGTTAGTGTGGGTTTGACTGACAGATTTAGCTAGTTCATTCCCTCAAGGAAAAAACAGTGGAAAGGATTTCAGGTTTCAGGGCAGTGACATACTCAAAAAAATATATAATATTGTATATGTGTACTCAATCTAGTGTGGAGGGGAACTAGTCAGGGAATAGGGTGTCTGTGAGATGCAGCTACTGTAGTTTGTTAGCACAGGGTTTGACAGTTTAAACTCATACTGTTCATACTGCTCATACTCTAATGCTAATTCCAGAATGGAGGGAGGGAGTTGTATCAAATATTTTGTGGGATACAGCTGCCTATGATGACAGAATTGAGTAACGCAAAACACTTGTAATCACATAATCTGTGTTATCTAACAAGAGTCTCAGAGGCAACTACGAAAAATAAACCCAACTCTCTTTAGACAATTGAAGAGTTTATTTACAAAATGCTATATATCCATTATCAGAAATGCACTTTTATTTTTTTAAGATATTTAAGATATAAGATATTGGTGTGTTTTTCATGTCTAATCATGGCATGGGGTTGTTAAAGGATAGACATGTATTTGTTTGAAATCTATCACTTGATGGTTTAATTTAAGATAGACAAATAATTATGTTTCTTTGCAAAACGCTGTATAGCCGCCTCACTCTGAGAAATACAGTGGGGCAAAAAAAGTTTTAGTCAGACACCAATTGTGCAAGTTCTCCCACTTAAAAAGATGAGAGAGGCCTGTAATTTTCATCATAGGTACACTTCAACTATGACAGACAAAATTAGATTTTTTTTCCCCAGAAAATCACATTGTAGGATTTTTAATTTATTTATTTGCAAATTATGGTGGAAAATAAGTATTTGGTCAATAACAAAAGTTTATCTCAATACTTTGTTATATACCCTTTGTTGGCAATGACAGAGGTCAAATGTTTTCTGTAAGTCTTCACAAGGTTTTCACACACTGTTGCTGGTATGTTGGCCCATTTCTCCATGCAGATCTCCTCTAGAGCAATGATGTTTTGGGGCTGTTGCTGGGCAACACAGTCTTTCAACTATCTCCAAAGATTTTCTATGGGGTTGAGATCTGGAGACTGGCTAGGCCACTCTTACGAAGCCACTCCTTTGTTGCCCGGGCGGTGTGTTTGGTATCATTGTCATGCTGAAAGACCCAGCCACGTTTCATCTTCAATGCCCTTGCTGATGGAAGGAGGTTTTCACTCAAAATCTTACCATACATGGCCCCATTCATTCTTTCCTTTACATTCTTTCCTTAGTCGTCCTGGTCCCTTTGCAGAAAAACAGCCCCAAAGCATGATGATGTTTCCACCCCCATGCTTCACAGTAGGTATGGTGTTCTTTGGATGCAACTCAGCATTCTTTGTCCTCCAAACAGGATGAGTTGAGTTTTTACCAAAAAGTTATATTTTGTTTTCATCTGACCAAATTACATTCTCCCAATCTTCTTCTGGATCATCGAATTGCTCTCTAGCAGACGGGCCTGGACATGTACTGTCTTAAGCAGGGGTACACATCTGGGACTGCAGGATTTGAGTCCCTGGCGGCGTAGTGTGTTACTGATGGTAGGCTTTGTTACTTTGGTCCCAGCTCTCTGCAGGTCATTCACTAGGTCCCCCCGTGTGGTTCTGGTATTTTTGCTCACCGTTCTTGTGATAATTTTGACCCCACGGGGTGAGATCTTGCGTGGAGCCCCAGATCGAGGGAGATTATCAGTGGTCTTGTATGTCTTCCATTTTCTAATAATTGCTCCCACAATTGATTTCTTCAAACCAAGCTGCTTACCTATTGCAGATTCAGTCTTCCCAGCCTGGTGCAGGTCTACAATTTTGTTTCTGGTGTCCTTTGACAGCTCTTTGGTCTTGGCCATAGTGAAGTTTCAAGTGTGACTGTTTGAGGTTGTGGACAGGTGTCTTTTATACTGATAACAAGTTCAAACAGGTGCCATTAAAACAGGTAACGCGTGGAGGACAGAGGAGCCTCTTAAAGAAGAAGTTACAGGTCTGGGAGAGCCAGAAATCTTGCTTGTATGTAGGTGACCAAATACTTATTTTCCACCATAATTTGCAAATTAATTAATTAAAAATCCTACAATGTGATTTTCTGATTTTTTCTTCTAATTTTAACTGTCATAGTTGAAGTGTACCTATGATGAAAATTACAGGCCACTCTCATCTTTTTAAGTGGGAGAACTTGCACAATTGGAGGATGACTAAATACTTTTTTGCCCCACTGTAAGTAGTACTGCTAGGTTTTACACAGTCAAATGTAATAAATAAGTCACTTAAAAAAAACTGTATAAATTATACATTTGTGACATCAATATAAAAATGCATTTTTTTCAATACAGTAATATGAAATCTGAATGTAAAACTTTTATATTTGACATTTAGCAGATGCTCTTATTCAGAACTACTTAAAGTCAGTGCATTCATCTTCAGATACCAAGGTGAGACAACCAGATATCACAGTCAAATATACAGGATACAAACAATCCATTCCAACTAAACAATTGATACAGTGCCTTCTGAAAATATTCATACCCCTTGCCTTATTCCAGAATAAGAAATATCTCATTTACATAAGTATTCACACTCCTGAGCCAATACATGTTAGAAACACCTTTGACAGTGATTACTACTGTGAGTCATCCTGGGTAAGTGTCTAAAAGCTTTGCACACTTGGATTGTACAATATGTGCAATATTAGAATATTATTCAAGGTATGTCAATTTGGTTTTCGATCATTGCTAGACAGCCATTTTCAAGTCTTGCCATAGATTTTCAAGCCAGTTTAAGTCAAAACTATAACTAGAACACTCAAGAACATTCAGCGCTGTCTTTGTTAAGCAACTCCAGTGTATATTTGGCCTTGTATTTTAGGTTATTGTCCTGCTGAAAGATGAATTTGTCTATTAGTGTCTGTTGGAAAGCAGACTGAACCAGGTTTTCCTCTAGGATTTGGCCTGTGCTTAGGTCTATTCTTTTTCATCCCAAAAGTTCCTTAGTCCTTGCTGATGACAAGTATACCCAGAACGTGATGCAGCCAATAACCATACTTGAACATATGAATAGGGGTACTCAGTGATGTATTGTGTTAGATTTGCCCCAAACATAACGCTTTGTATTCAGGACATAAAGTTAATTTCTTTGCCACATTTTTTTTTACTTTAGTGCCTTGTTGTACACAAGATGTATGTTTTGAAATATTTGTATTTTGTACAGGCATTATTCTTCTCACTCTGTAATTTAGGTTAGTATTGTGGAATAACTACAATGTTGTTGTTCAATGTTCCCTCCTAAAATCTCACCACTGAGCAAATTTTAGGTCTCTTTGTTGCCTCTTTGATTAATGTCCTCCTTGCCTGGTCCATGAGTTTTGGTGGTTTGGCAGGTTTGTTGTGGTGCCATATTCTTTCATTTTTTTTGTAATGGATTTAATGGTGCTCGGTGGGATGTTCAAAGTTTTGGATATTTTTGTATAACCCAACTCTGATCTGTACTTCACAACTTTGTCCCTGACCTGTTTGGAGAGCTCCTTGGTCTTCATGGTGCCACTTGCTTGGTGGCGCCTCTTGCTTAGTGGTGTTGCAGACTCTGGGGCCTTTCAGAACAGGTGTATATATACTGAGATCATGTGACACTAATATTGCACACAGATGGACTTTATTTATATAATTATTTTACTTCTGAAGGTAATTGGTTGCACCAGATCATATTTAGGGGCTTCATAGCAAAGGGGGTGAATACATATGCACGGACCACTTTTCCGTTTTAATTTTTTAAATTTTTTGAATCAAGTCATTTTTTTCATTTCACTTCACCAATTTTGACTATTTTGTGTATGTCCATTACATGAAATCCAAATAAATGACAATAATTACAGGTTGTAGCGCAACAAAATAGCAAAAATACCAAGGGGGATGAATACTTACGTACATAAGTCATTTCTGTTTTTTATTTTCATTGAATTTGCAAAAAAACAAAAAACATTTCACTTTTTTATTATGGAGTATTGCGTGTAGATTGCTGAGGATTTAAAAAATCATATATACTTTCCGAAGGCACTGTGTGTGTGTGTGTGTGTGTGTGTGTGTGTGTGTGTGTGTGTGTGTGTGTGTGTGTGTGTGTGTGTGTGTGTGTGTGTGTGTGTGTGTGTGTGTGTGTGTGTGTGTGTGTGTGTGTGTGTGTGTGTGTGTGTGTGTGTGTGTGTGTGTGTGTGTATACAGTGGGGAGAACAAGTATTTGATACACTGCCGATTTTGCAGGTTTCCCTACTTACAAAGCATGTAGAGGTCTGTAATTCTTATCATGGGTACACTTCAACTGTGAGAGACGGAATCTATGCTGCAGTGTGCAAACCTGGTCAAGAACTACAGGAAACGTATGATCTCTGAAATTGCAAACAAATGTTTCTGTACCAAATATTAAGTTCTGCTTTAAGTTCTGATGTATCAAATACTTATGTCATGCAATAAAATGCTAATTAATTACTTAAAATTCATACAATGTGATTTTCCAGATTTTTGTTTTAGATTCCGTCTCTCGCAGTTGAAGTGTAGCTATGATAAAAATTACAGACCTCTACATGCTTTGTAAGTAGGAAAACCTGCAAAATCAGCAGTGTATCAAATATGTGTTCTCCCCACTGTATACACTGCTCAAAAAAATAAAGGGAGCAATTAAACAACACAATGTAACTCCAAGTCAATCACACTTCTGTGAAATCAAACTGTCCACTTAGGATGCAACACTGATTGACAATACATTTCACATGCTGTTGTGCAAATGGAATAGACAACAGGTGGAAATTATAGGCAATTAGCAAGACACCCCCAATAAAGGAGTGGTTCTGCAGGTGGTGACCACAGACCACTTCTCAGTTCCTATGCTTCCTGGCTGATGTTTTGGTCACTTTTGAATGCTGGCAGTGCTTTCACTCTAGTGGTAGCATGAGACGGGTCTACAACCCACACAAGTGGCTCAGGTAGTGCAGCTCATCCAGGATGGCACATCAATGCAAGCTGTGGCAAGAAGGTTTGCTGTGTCTGTCAGCGTAGTGTCCAGAGCATGGAGGCGCTACCAGGAGACAGACCAGTACATCAGGTGACGTGGAAGAGGCCGTAGGAGGGCAATAACTCAGCAGCAGGACCGCTACCTCCGCCTTTGTGCAATGAGGAGCAGGAGGAGCACTGCCAGAGCCCTGCAAAATGACCTTCAGCAGGCCACAAATGTGCATGTGTCTGCTCAAACGGTCAGAAACAGACTCCATGAGGGTGGACGTCCACAGGTGGGGGTTGTGCTTACAGCCCAACACCGTGCAGGACGTTTGGCATTTGCCAGAGAACACCCAAGATTGGCAAATTCGCCACTGGCGCCCTGTGCTCTTCACAGATGAAAGCAGGTTCACACTGAGCACATGTGACAGACGTGACAGAGTCTGGAGACTCTGTGGAGAACGTTCTGCTACTTGCAACATCCTCCAGCATGACCGGTTTGGCGGTGGGTCAGTCATGGTGTGGGGTGGCATTTCTTTGGGGGGCCGCACAGCCCTCCATGTGCTCGCCAGAGGTAGCATGACTGCCATTAGGTACCGAGATGAGATTCTCAGACCCCTTGTGAGACCATATGCTGGTGCGGTTGGCCCTGGGTTCCTCCTAATGCAAGACAATGCTAGACCTCTTGTGGCCAGAGTGTGTCAGCAGTTCCTGCAAGAGGAAGGCATTGATGCTATGGACTGGCCCGCCCATTCCCCAGACCTGAATCCAATTGAGCACATCGGGGACATCATGTCTCACTCCATCCACCAACGCCACGTGGCACCACAGACTGTCCAGGAGTTGGCGGATGCTTTTGTCCAGGTCTGGGAGGAGATCCCTCAGGAGACCATCCGCCACCTCATCAGGAGCATGCCCAGGCGTTATAGGGAGGTCATACAGGCACGTGGAGGCCACACACACTACTGAGCCTCATTTTGACTTGTTTTAAGGACATTACATCAAAGTTGGATCAGTCTGTAGTGTGGTTTTCCACTTAAATTTTGAGTGTGACTCCAAATCCAGACCTCCATGGATTGATACATTTGATTTCCATTGATAATTTTTGTGTGATTTTGTTGTCAGCACATGTAAAGAAAAAAGTATTTAATAAGAATATTTCATTCATTCAGATCTAGGATGTGTTATTTTAGTGTTCCTATATAAATACATACACTCCGGACTCCGACATTGCTGGTCCTAATATTTAAATATTTCTTAATTCCATTCTTTTACTTTTTAGATTTGTGTGTACTATTATATTACTGCACTGTTGGAGCTAGGAATACAAGCATTTCGCCACACCCGCAATAACATCTGATAAATATGTGTATGCGACCAATAAAATTAGCAAATTATGTGACTTGTTAAGCAAATGTTTACTCCTGAATGTATTTCGGCTTGCCATAATAACGGGGTTTAAAACATTTCCGTTTTTAATTTGTTATTAATTAGTAAAAAATTCTAAAAGCATAATTCCACTATTACATTATGGGGTATTGTGTGTTGGCCAGTGACCCAAAATGTAAATTTAATCAATTTTGAATTCAGGCTACACAACACAATGTGGAAAAAGTCAAGGGGTATGAAGGCTTTCTGAAGGCATTTTCCAAAGAAAAACATTTTAATACACACCTAAAATCTATGAATGCAAAATCATAGAAGCAATCATTTCTGGTGAAAAAAAATGTGGATATAGCATTTTGGAAATAAACTTAGATTTTAGCACCGTGTAGTAGTCACTTGGCTCGCTAATACACAGAGCACAGTGTGATAGTAATTACTGTTAGTAAACAATGGACTTTGCAGAGATTATTTCATGCACTCCGCGTCCTCAATTTGTTTGGTAATTCTCACAAGTGATTAAGTGGTGAAGCTTGGACAGCTGTTGAAGATGAGTTCATTGGCGTGTTTAATTAATTGCACTTGAGATAATTATTCAATCATTACTTTGATGAATTTCTGCTTCCCGGATTATGTGTCAAACGTCTGGATTGAAATCAATAGTGTGGGAAGCAGGTCCGAACGCACAGGTCCAATATGTTCAGTGGGTATTTTTTTCCTAGAAATGCTTTGATTACATTCTGTAGTAACATATTGTCTTCTGTTGTCTTTGACATTCAGAAAATGTACCTTCATGATTCCAAAAATAAGGTTTTGACATGTTTCTGCTAAACACTAACTGTGGAACACTGCTTAATAGTGAGTCTGCTCAGGTATGTTTAGGATTCATTCCCAACCCTATCTCAGTCTCAGTGCTGCTCTGTCACTTTTTATTCCAACGTTGTGATTTGATTCTGCCCTCATTTTGGTTGAAACATGCTTATCCTCTGCCCCATAGATACACTGGGTTGTGGTGACGACATCCAGCTGAAGGAAAGCCTCGGGTTTCTGTCATGCCACTTTGCACGGCTACCTCTTGATAATACCCCCAAAAATCTAATTAATTGTGCAGGGGGATGGGAGATGGGGAAGTACCTAAAAGAACCTTGAGCAACACATGAATCTCTCTCTTTCCCCTGTTGCATGTGAAAACACAGTCAAACCGCCAGAAGCATGAAACAAGACCCCAAAATCACAGGCTTTGTTTTGAAGTTTTGTGCCAGTAGGCTCTTCTAAGAAAAATGCATTGAGACAAAATCAACCATGATGAAATTCTTTCCTCAAAGACAGTCTGCTTTTAAATTACCATAACATTAAACCACTATGTTTATCAGTAACTTGACAAAGTGGCTGAGCAGCACATTACATGTCTGTCATTGTCGTGTAAACCTATACTTAAAACAATCAAACAGCGTCTTGATTTAGGCCTAGATACAGCGTGTTTAGAAAGTATTCCTAACCCTTGACTTATTCCACTTTTTTTGTGTTACAACCCGAATTCGAAATGGATTAAATTAATGTTTTTCTCTCACCGATCTACACACAATACCCCATAATGACAAAGTGAAAACATGTTGTTAGAAATGTTTGATAATTTATTGAAAATGAAATACAGAAATATCTCATTTACATAAGCATTCACACCCTTGTCAATACACGTTAGAATCACCTTTGCAGCGACGACAGATGTGAGTCTTTCTGGGTAAGTCTCTAAGAGCTGTGCACACCTGGATTGTACAATGTTTGCACATTATTATGTTTTTCATTTTTCAAGCTCTGTCAAGTTGTTTGTGGATCATTGCTAGACAGCCATTTTCAAGTCTTGCCATAGATTTTCAGGCCAAATATAAGTCAAAACTGTAACTAGGCCAGCCAGGAACATTCAATGTCTTCTTGGTAAGAAACTCCAGTGTAGATTTGACCTTGTGTTTTATGTCATTGTCCTGCTGAAAGGTGGGTTTGTATCTGTGTCTGTTGGAAAGCAGACTGAACCAGCCAGTGCTTAGCTCTATTCCAGTTATTTCTATCCCCCCAAAAAACGTCCTTGTCCTTGCTGATGACAAGTATACCCATAACATGATGCAGCCACCACCATGCTTGAAAATATGAAGAGTGGTACTCAGTGATGTGTTGTGTTGGACTTGCATCAAACATAACACTTTGTATTCAGGACATAGTTAACGTCTTTGCCAAATGTTTTGCAGTTTAACCTTATTGCAAACAGGGTGCATGTTTTGGAATATTTTGGATTCTGTACAGGCTTCCTTCTTTTCACTCTGTCATTTAGGTTAGTTTTTTGGAGTAATTCCAATGTTATTGATCCATCCTCAGCGTTCTCCTATCACAGACATTAAACACTGTAACTGTTTTAAAGTTACCATTGGCCTCATGGTGAAATCCTCTACGGTACCTGAGTTAACCTGTTACTCCTATCCCCTACTTTTTCGAACATTCTGTTAAAAATCGCGTAACATTTCAGCGCCCTGCTACTCATGCCAGGAATATAATATATGCATATGATTAGTATGTGTGGATAGAAAACACTCAGACGTTTATAAAACTGGTTAAATCACGGCTGTGACTATAACAGAACGTGCGTTTCATCGAAAAGCGCAGGAAAATCTGATCACTGAAAATGCGAAAATATATCCATGCGCCACTAGAACCCATTGTTGAATGTGAACCACATTTAATGGGGCGGAGTTTTGCAATACCTACAGCTTCCACTCGATGTCAACAGTCTTGTCATTTGCCTACGATTTGTTTCTTGGTCAAACGGACACAAGGTAGCGCCTTTCTTCCGGTCTCCGACCGGATATTTTGGTTGAGATTTACCCGGACATTATTTCCAGGCGTACAGCTATAGAATATACATCGCCTCGTGATCAATTTGTTCGCTTATTAACGTTTACTAATACCTAAAGTTGCATTACAAAAGTATTTCGAAGTGTTTTGTGAAAGTTTATCGTCGACTTTTTTAATTATAAAAAATGACATTACGTTATAAAACGCTATTTTTTTCCTTGATCACAGTCTTCATAGATCGATATCTTGGCTATATATGGACCGATTTAATCGAAAAAAGACCCAATGTCGATGTTTATGGGACATCTAGGAGTGCCAACAAAGAAGATGGTCAAAGGTAATGAATGTTTTATATTTTATTTGTGCGTTTTGTTTAGCGCCGACTATGCTAATTATTTTGTTTACGTCCCCTGCGGGTCTTTTGGGGTGTTACATGCTATCAGATAATAGCTTCTCATGCTTTCGCCGAAAAACATTAAAAAAATCTGACTTGTTGCCTGGATTCACAATGAGTGTAGCTTTAATTCAGTACCCTGCATGTGTATTTTAATGAACGTTTGAGTTTTAACGAGTGCTATTAGCATTTAGCGTAGCGCATTTGCATTTCCAGATGTCTAGATGGGATGCCTGTGTGTCGGGTAGGAGCAAGAGGTTAAGAAGAATGCCTGTATTTCTGTAATGACTGGGTATTTTCATACACCAACCAAAGTGTAAATATTAACTTCACCATGCTCAAAGAGATATTCAGTATCTGCTTTTTTAAATGTTTACCCATCTACCTGTAACGGCGTTTGTCTGTTGAAGGAGAAGCGGACCAAAATGCAGCGTGGTGGTTACTCATGTTCTTTAATGTAGAATCGACGATACATGAAATAACTATAATATACAAAAACAACAAACGAAACGCGAAAACCTATTACAGCCTATCTGGTGAACACTACACATGAGACAGGAACAATCACCCACGAAAACACTCACAGAATATGGCTGCCTAAATATGGTTCCCAATCAGAGACAACGAGAATCACCTGACTCTGATTGAGAACCGCCTCAGGCAGCCATAGACTACGTCGATGCCCCACAAAACCCCAAGGCAAAAAACACACCACAATAACCCATGTCACACCCTGGCCTGACCAAATATGTAAAGAAAACACAAAATACTAAGACCAAGGCGTGACACTACCAATAGGTTCCAGGTCTTTGTGGTTCAATCCATGTTTGAAATGACTGCTCGACTGAGGGTACCTTACAGATAATTGTATGTGTGGGGTACAGAGATGAGATGGTAATTCAAAAATCATGTTGAGCACTATTATTCCACACAGAGTGAGTCCATGCAATTTGTGACTCGTTGAGCAAATGTTTACTCAATAACTTATGTAGGCTTGCCATAACAAAGGGGTTGACAACTTAATGACTCAAGACAGTTGAGCTTTTCATTTTTAATGCATTTATAAACATTCCTCAAAACATAATTCCACTTTAACATTATGGGATATTGTGTGTCTTCCAGTGGCACAAAATCTCAATTTAATACATTTAAAAATCAAGCTATTTTGGGGGGGAAAAGTCAAGGAGTGTGAATAATAATTTCTGAAGGGACTGTTTGTAAATTGTCCATCTCTTTGCCAGCTGGATGTGAGATCGGTCAGTTTTTCAAAGAAAACATTGAACAATATACAGTATATGATTCATAATGGGGATTCTGTTTAATTGGTCGAATTTGACTTAAATTGAAATGGAATCCAACCCATTCACTTAAAGCAACCTCTGTTCTCAGCTGCCACTGAGGTGAAGTGTGAACTCCTGACTGTATTACTTGTGAGAAGACATCCTCAGGTGACTTCCTGTCCACACTGCTAATTACATCCCTTCTTTGTCCTCACGTTTTTTTGCCCTACTATACTGTGTTCTTAACTAGAGACTCACTCGCAACACATTGCCTGTTGATGGTTACACATGGGGCATTAAGGCAGTGGCACATTTAAAGTGTCCCTTGGCCCTCTGGTGTCTCTGGGTAACTCACTGGCAGATGGTGTGAACGAGCCGATTGGTGTCAGTGATAGACACTATCGCCGGACAGGAAATGTGCAATAACAACAACAGTGTGGTTTTGTTAGGGTGGATGGGAGGCTGGGCTAGAGACATTTAGTGTTACAGTCAGTCAAAACACTTCTGGTTGGCTACTCTTTCAAATAAAATGAAATTGTATTTATTACATGCGCTGAATACAACAGGTGAAGGTAGACTTTACCGTGAAATGCTTACACGTCCTTAACCACAATGCAGTTTTAAAGTTTTTAAAAAGTAAGTAAGAAAAATGTGCTAAATAAAAGGGAAAAATAGTATCACAATGAAATAACAATAATGAGGCTATATACAATGGGTACCAAGTCAAAGGTGGTGGGGGGGGGGGGGGGCTCTGAGGTACCGGAACACATTGAGAAAAAAAGTGCAAACACAAAATAGGACACAAGTAGCCTACTATCTATGGTGGTGAATCGGACAGCACTCCCAAAGGTGCTAATTAATTCAAGGCATTTTAGACGTCATTGCAGTTTGCCCACATACTTGAGTATAACTCGGAGGCTTACACAAGTCCGTATTTCTTATAGCCTAATTTTCAAGACATCAATGTACAGGAACATTTTTAGACGACAATGCAGCACACCCGCCATATGCACACATACTCAGCTGTGGGAATTTCATACATTTTTACAAGACATCAATGTAGCAGTAGAACACATATCACAATATCGGAATATATCTTCAAATAAGAGACATCAATGTAAGCCACAACAGAACACACATATGAAAATATATAGGCCTCCTGCTTATGTGATAATGTGAAGCACATATTCAGATTACAAACTTGTTCTGTGCTGTGAAGGTAAAGGTCAAAAAATGTCCTACCTTAGTTTTCAAAACCTTCCACAATGACTCTCCC
Organism: Oncorhynchus gorbuscha; assembly: GCF_021184085.1. NCBI lineage: Eukaryota > Metazoa > Chordata > Actinopteri > Salmoniformes > Salmonidae > Oncorhynchus > Oncorhynchus gorbuscha. Next base: position 33,208,046 of record NC_060197.1, read on the forward strand.
CATGTCAAGTCCATTTAACTCCTGAGAGTCAACTTCTTGCTCAAAGCCATGAGCGAGCACGTGGCTGTGATGTTTAGCCTCCTTCTAAGGCTGTTCTGAAGACTCTGGCTGTCTTGTCTATTTTTTCCTTCATTTTGAGTGTTAACCTGGGTGTCCTCCTAAGCCTTGTCTACAAAGCTTGCTGCCACCAAATGCGCCTTGGTTCAGGCATGTTCAAAAACCATGTTTCTGAGGGCTCTTTGTTGTTGTATAGTACATCTGATGCATAGGATGTTAGTTTACTGAACATTCCACCCACTCTTTTGCTAGTTTAATCCCTCCAGTCATTTCTAGTCCCAAACTCCCTACCTTTTTACATGTTGTACAGCCCAACTTTGAATTCTGCATGACAAGCCAGGCGTTATATGTTTGCTTGTTCTTAAACTGCAAATTGCACCTGCTCCGAGCACGGTGGATGCACTACCCCCCCTGCCCCCCAGATCCCTGTCTCCCTCTCCCGCTGAGTCTGACTCGCTAGTAAGGCTAGTAGATGGTGGAGATGCCGGTGGTGATGCTGAACTGGCAGGATTAGCTTTGCCATCAGGAACAGTTTGCACCTCACTCCTCTTCTCCGGCATTGAAAGTTCTGTGGCTCGTTCTGGGTTCGATTCCCCATCTTTCTCTGGATTTTTGGGTTGAAAAATGTCCAACTCGATTGCCTTTTCTTATCAATGTTTTATTTGGCTTTCCCACAACTCTAATTCAGTAGGGAGACTACTAGACTAGGCTACGTGACGTGATTACGTAGGGACCTCTTCACTAGCTGACCTCCACTACCAAGACCTGTGTAAAGAACATTTACTGACAACACCGGACGTCCCCATAACCTCTATGTTCAAATAAGAGAGCAGGTCTGAAATCAGTGTGGCAGGATAGGAGGATTACCTAGAAGGACCGCGCTTTTACATGATGGTCTTTCTGTGGGGGGCGGGAGAAATAGCAATGGGACAACTTGATATAATGCAGATCGCTTTTTATTAGAATGTATGCAGTGCTGACAGTGAAATAATTAATAAATCATGCCGTGAGTGGTACTGGATCTGGGCAAATAGGTGCCGGAACAAACAAAGTCAAATCTGAGAGGTGCCGGTTTCTGTTCCGGAAGGATCCGGCTCAAATTAAGCACTGTGTGTAAGTAGGGGTAAACTTGACTAGGCAATCAGGATAGATAATAAACTGAGTAGCAGCAGCTCGTGTGTGTGTGTGTGTGTGTGTGTGTGTGTGTGTGTGTGTGTGTGTGTGTGTGTGTGTGTGTGTGTGTGTGTGTGTGTGTGTGTGTGTGTGTGTGTGTGTGTGTGTGTGTGTGTGTGTGTGTGTGTGTGTGTGTGTGTGTGTGTGTGTGCGCGTGCGTGCGTGCGTGCGTCAACATCCATGTGTGTGTGGTCTCCCGAGTGGTGCTGTGGTATAAGGCAGTGCTAGCTATACCACTAGAGAGCCTGGTTCAAGTCCAGGCTCTGTCTCAGCTGGCCGTGACCAATTGGCCCAGCATCGTCTGGGTTTGACCCATCGCTCTCTAGCGATTCCTGTGGTGGGCCAGGTGCATGCATGCTGACATGGTCTCCAGGTGTACAGTGTTTCCTCTGACACATTGGTGTCTTTCGGAGGATGCACGGTTCTTGACCTTCACCTCTGCTGAGTCCGTACTGGAGTTGCAGCAATGAGACAAGACTGTACCTGCCAATTGGATACCATGACATTTGGGAGAATAAGGGATAGAAAATAAAATAATATCCACGTGTGTATGTCCGTGAGTGTTCATTGAGATTGTGCAAGATAATAATTAAATAATTCATTAAGGGAGTCAAACGCAAATAATCTGGGTAGCAATTTGATTTCTCTGGCTTGGGGTTAGAAGCTGTTAACTTCATGCTCCTACCTGACATGCAGGCATCTGGAAATCTGGAAATGCAAATGCGCTACGCTAAATGCTAATAGTACTAGTTAAAACTCAAACGTTCATTAAAATACACATGCAGGGTATTGAATTAAATTAAAGCTACACTCATTGTGAATCCAGACAACAAGTCAGATTTTTAAAATGCTTTTCGGCGAAAGCATGAGAAGCTATTATCTGATAGCATGTAACACCCCAAAAGACCCGCAGGGGACGTAAACAAAATAATTAGCATAGTCGTCGCTACACAAACCGCACAAATAAAATATACAAAATTAATTATCTTTGACCATCTTCTTTGTTGGCACTCCTAGATGTCCCATAAACATCACTATTGGGTCTTTTTTTCCGATTAAATCGGTCCATATATAGCCTAGATATCGATCTATGAAAACTGTGTGATAAACGGAAAAAAATAGCGTCTTATAACGTAACGTCATTTTTAAAAATTAAAAAAGTTGACGATAAACTTTCACAAAACACTTCGAAATACTTTTGTAATGCAACTTTAGGTATTAGTACACGTTAATAAGTGACCAAATTGATCACGAGGCGATGTATATTCTTTAGCTGTCCGTCTGGAAATAATGTGCGGGTAAATCTCAACCAAAATATCCGGTCGGAGACTTGAACAAATGGCTTGTCTCTTCATTGTTTGACCAAGAAACAAAGCCTAGGCAAATGACAAGACTGTTGACATCGTGTGGAAGCTGTAGGTATTGCAACCTCAGCCCCATTTATTGTGGTTCGCCTTTATCAATGGGTTGAAGTGGTGGATGGATATATATTTCAATTTTCAGATTTTCCTGCGCTTTTCAATGAAACGCACGTTCTGTTATAGTCACAGCCGTGATTTAACCAGTTTTATAAACGTCTGAGTGTTTTCTATCCACACATACTAATCATATGCATATACTATATTCCTGGCATGAGCAGCAGGGCGCTGAAATGTTGCGCGATTTTTAACAGAATGTTCGAAAAAGTAGGGGGTAGGAGTAACAGGTTAAGGAGCCTTTTGATCCCAGACTTGGCACTTCCGTACCTCTTGCCATGCAGTAGCAGAGAGAACAGTTTATGACTTGAGTGGCTGGAGTCTTTGACAATTTTCAGGGCCTTCCTTTGACACCATCTGGTATAGAGGTCCTGGATGGCAGCAAGCTCAGCCCAAGTGATGTACTGTAGCGCCTTGCAAAGTTGCCATACCAAGTGGTGTTGCAACAAGTCAGGATGCTGTCAGGGTGCAGCTGTATAACTTTTTAAGGATCTGAGGTCCCATGACAAATATTTTCTGCCTATTGAGGAGGAACAGGCATTGTTATGCCCTCTTCTGTCTTGGTGTGTTTGGGTCATGACAGGTCCTTAGTGATGTGGACACCAAGGAATTTGAAGCTCTCGACCTGCTCCACTACAGCTCTGTTGATGTGAATGGGAGCATGCTCAGTCCTCCTTGCCTTGTAGTTCATGATTAGTTATTTTGTCTTCCTCACATTGAGGGATAGGTTCTTGTCCTGGCACCACACTGCCAGGTCTCTTACCCCCCTCCCTATAGGCTGTCTCATCATCATCGGTGATCAGGCCTACCACCATCTGCAAACTTAATGATGGTGTTGGAGTCTTGCAGGGCCATGCAGTCGTGGGTAAACAGGGAGTACAGGAGCCCCCGTGTTGAGGGTCAGCGTGGCAGATGTGTTGTTGCCTACCCTCATCACCTGGGGGCGGCCCGGCCCGTCAGGAAGTCCATGATCTAGTTGCAGAGGGAGGTGTTCAATCCCAGGGTCTTTAGTATAGAGCTTGGCGGGCACTATGGTGTTGAATGCTGAGCTTTAGTCAATGAACAACATTTTCACATAAGTGTTCCTTTTGTCCAGGTGGGAAAGGACAGTGTGGAATGCAATAGAGAGTGTGTCAATTTTTGTGTGGAGTGTGTGGATTTTTTGGAGCGGTACAAAAAAGGGAGTGGGTCCAGAGTTTCTTGGATGATGCTGTTAATGTGAGCCATGACCAGCCTTTCAACGTATTTCATGGCTACAGATGTGAGTGCTACGGGGCAGTAGTCTTTAGGCAGGTTACCTTGGCGTTCTTTGGCACAGGGACTATGGTGGTCTGCTTGAAACATTTTGGTATTATTACAGACTGAGTCAAAGAGAGTTTGAAAATGTCAGTGAAGACACTTGCCAGCTGGTCAGCACATGCTGTGATTACGCGTCTTGGTAATCTGTCTGGCCCTGCAGTTAACATTGTGAATGTTAACCTGTTTAAAGGTCTTACTCACGTCGGCTACAGTGTTTAATCACACAGTCATCCGGAACAGCAGGGGCTCTCATGAATGGTTTGTTGGAGGGAGTAGCAGGATTTCTTGTAAGCATCCGGATTAGTGTCCTACTCCTTTAAAGCGGAAGCTCTAGCCTTTAGCTCAGTGCGGCTATTGCCTGTAATCCATGGCTTCTGGTTGGGATATGTACGTACTTTTACTGTGGGGACGACGTCGTTGATGCACTTATTAATGAAGCTTGTGACTTCTGTGGTATACTCCTCAATGCAATCGGATGAGTCCCGGAACATATTCCAGTCTGCGCTAGTGACACAATCCTGTGGCTTAGCAACCGCTTCAACAGACAATGGTACTTCCTGTTTGAGGTTTTGCTTGTAAGGAGGAATGAGGAGTATAGAGTTAAGGTCAGAGTTGCCAAATGGAGGGTGAGGGAGAGCTTTTTACGTGTCTCTGAGTGTGGAGTAAAGGTGACTAGAGTTTTTTTTCTTCTCTAGTTGCACATCTGGCAGAAATTTGGCAAAACGGATTTCAATTTCCTGCATTAAAGTCCCCAGCCACTAGGAGTGCCGCCTCTGGATGAGCATCTTCTTGTTTGCTTATGGCCTTATACAGTTCATTGAATGTGGTCTTAGTGCCATGCTTTGGTTTGTGGTGGTGATGTGGACACCAAGGAGTTTGAAGCTCTCGACTCGCTCCACTACAGCCCCATCAATGTGAATTGGAGCGTGCTCAGTCCTCCTTGCCTTGTAGTCCACAATTAGCTCTTGATCACATTGAGGGTGAGGTTGTTGATCCCCACCGGTGCGGGGAGATCTATCGCGTCCGACTCATTAAAGAAAAATCCTCGTCCAGTTCGAGGTGAGTTATCGTTGTTCTAATGTCATAGGAAATATGGATGAAACATTAAGTACAAAAACCATCAAAAACAGAGTAAAAAAACACACAAAGTAGCACAATTATTCAGGAGCCCGTTAAACGACGGCCATCCCCTCCAGGATGAGTGTTAACTCTATTTTGTCTGGCACTTGTTCATTTTATTTTAAAGGGCTTTCAATTTATTGATTGAATACTTTTATAATATAGAGCACTTGTATTTTTGGCACTTCCAATCTTATCGAGTATCTCGAAGAAGGTATCTGTATTTTGTTTGCAAAAATCACAGCTTGTAAAAGCAAGTCTGTTTGACATTATCCCCAGATCTGTGTCTGACTCTCATTTTAGTAACTGCGCGTTCACTCTCACACACACACACACACACACACACACACACACACACACACACACACACACACACACACACACACACACACACACACACACACACACACACACACACACACACACACACACACACACACACACACACACACACACACACACACACACACACACACACACACACACACACACAGAGTCCGCCAACAGTCCAACGACTCATCTCCCACACTCCCAGGCTCCAAAACAGCCACGGCTGTCCCAACATGACATCATCAGGGTACAGAGTGTCCGTAGTTGTTGGACCGGCTCCAGACGGAGCACATCCAGCCAATGCCTCGCCAGCGTGTCACTCAGAGCCCCAGACAGGCAGGACAGTGAGTGTGATAGCCCAGGGATGAGAGTCGGGAGCAGAGAAGAGAGGGATGAGGTAGTGGGAGATTGACAAGGCCCCTGCCACCTATAGGGGATTAAAGTGTCTGAGGAGATGAGCCTAGGGGTTGGCTCAAGGGGCCTAGGGGTCTCAGTCTGTTCAGTTCAGTCTAGAATTAACAGCCTAGGCCAGTAGAACATGTCATTAGCAACTGGCATCACCTTAAGCATTGGGTTTAATGACAGAGTCAGTTGAAGTCTCTAAATTTCCTTTCTAAGGACTAAACTAATTCTAACTAATTATTAACCACCTAGTTTATCTTTTATATTACCTTGAGTATGACTTATTATGTGTAAATCACCTGAAAGTGTTTGGCAAGTAACCGACATGTCTGTAGTTCAAATCCCAGAGCCGACAAGGTGAAAAATATGTTGATGTGCCCTTGTGCAAGGTACTTAAACCTAACTGCTCCAGGGTCACCGTTGATAATGGCTGATGCCTGGCTCTGACCCCATTCTCCGAGGGCGTCTCAGAGGGAGTCGGGATATGCAAAAAACACATTTCCAAATCACACATGCTTAAAGTAGGACAAATAAAAGAACCCACCAAATAATTATTTCCTAATTACATCAAACAACAGCTGCTCTACTTGAAAATGGCTTGATTAGTGAACCTGTTGACTTCGAACTGCCTCAACTTCCTCATTGTCCAATGAACTCAATAAGATGCAAAGTAACCCAGTGCTATACTGTGATAGAAAGGGTTCATCATGTTGAAAGTGCATAAGCAGCATATGCAATAGGACTAACAAGCTGGCCTCAGTCAAATATTACACAACACACTTGATCTCTTGAACGTCAGAATATATTGCCTGAATAAATCTAAAGATGTGGCTGACATGCAGCATATCACCCTCCATAAAATACCTGCTGCTGATCAAGGTAGAAGGATCATGACCATTCCCAGAGTTGGCTTGGTAGCGAGGCCACTTCAGTGTGACAGACATTTCCAATTAAAATGGGTAAATAACTTTTGGATTCATCTATTCCACCTGGCCCAAGATTTATCAGTCCATCTTCCTTTAAATCCACTCACCCCCAAAATGGTAATATCACAGATTTGGATTCCTCGGTAAAATGTATTCCGCGCTCCAATATCCTGCCTCCATTTTAATCTCTCCTACTTCTCAGTGGTCTGACACAAGGCCACCCAACATGGGTCCTAAAAACACTTATATTACAAACAATACAACAAGACAGACAGCTAAAGCAATGCCCTCAACCTCTGTTTCTGCCCCTTATATTTGTTTTTGTAAACTGTGGTTGGTTTGCCAAATGTAACCTTCAATACTTTTATTTTTTTGCTGTAGTAGCCTTCCATGGCTCACTTTGGGTGGGAAACCAAGATTGAGAAGTGCTCAATATTATCATAAACATATTCTCATAAACCACAAGCCTGTATGTCACTATATCAACTCCCCAACCATTAGTTTTTGTTAGGACAAATTGCTAGCTTCAGCCAAAATTCAAGAAACAAATTATGATAGCAGGGTGGAACTTTTGAACAAACTCCTGTTTTGGGGGTAAATAAATGACGTGACTCATTAACATGATGAATGGCCACAAAATTCCCAGGTTCCCTGCATCAAAGGACCCCCTGGCATCCCTCTTGTGGGCCATTCCGGGTGAAAGCAGAGCATTTAAAACGTGCTGCCCCTCGGTGCTGAGGCAAGCAGCTCCGCCAGCAAAATGTTCCTTTTTTCAACTCCAGAGGCTCCATGGACCCATTCTACTGTTAACATAAAATCGTTGAATTTAGCTGTGGATTCGGGCACTCTAAATTTGAGAAGGTACAAAGAGAGGGGAGGATGGGGTGTGTGTGTGTGTGGGGGGGGGGGGGGGTCATCGTTTTAAACTAAACTCAATAGGCTCCATTATTATTCAGTAGTGAGTAATTACACTTAAAGTTGACAACACTCGCAGGCTTCAAATCCATCTTGTTGACCGTGAAGGCAACTAATTAAGTGGAATTATAGTTTATAATGGTGGGGATCAATAGGAACGATTTGGACAATGCATCATTGTCAGGCCGGGACTCAAGGAGATACGTTTTGCTGTGCGGTGTGAGATAAAGCAGTCGGTAGTGACGTTTTTGTTATTGTTGTTGCATTATGTGCCGTCCGAAACTGTACGCAGACACAGTAGTCTCAGATCTGCAGGAACAGAGCAGATGACTTCACAGTGCACATATTTGTAGGCGTGTTTGATTGTGTGACTCCCGGTCTATCGTAAACCCTATGGATGCAACCTATGATATAGTGCAGGGTTCCTCAGCTGGCGGCCCGCCAAGTTTTCTGAGCAAAAAATGTAGAATGCTGGACATAATAGACTGAAGAAACACCAGGAAATCGGCTCCAAGTGATTGTAATTGAAGAAATCTATTTTTTAATTGAAGAAAGTATTCCCACGCAAAATAGAGACAAGTGATCGTATACAAATATAAGCATGGCTTGAAATGATTATGTTTTAGTCAAACATTATATATGTTTGGACTTCTTGTAGTCAATTTGCAGTCTACGTTTTGGCTGACCGACCATCCGCTCAAGAAAAAATTGGCCTGCGGCTGAATCTAATAGACGATCCCTGATATAGTGTCATTTTAAGGACCAATCAAGCATCATCATCATCATCATTCATGATCAACATCACTATTGTCAGCATTCCAGAGGGACAAATCATGTTTTCACTGTAAAAGATTGTAGGTTCATTTTCAAAGCTTACTTACAGGTACACTCCATTGGCCAAACTGAGGCCCTATACTAAGATTTATGTTTGTAAACAAAGTATTGGCATAGACATTTGCCAGGGGCCGCCCAGCTGTTTACGAACTGTGGGCGGAAACAGAGATTGAAGGACGACTGCACCATTCAAAGACATTGTTACCTATTGACTACTAAATGACACCACAAAAGAAACGTGTGTGTGCGAAATGTGTCAAACATTTCTCAAAGATGAGCAAACAAGCAAACTACCAGATGGCGAATTCAGTAGACTGATTGTACAACAATGGCTCTGGCTTACAACAAAAGAATGATGGCTGAATTACAGTGTAATGAGTAGAACATCCGAGACTCCCTTTGCAACCTGAAGCAATTATCACATTCAGCTGTTGCTTACACTATATTGACTTCTTTCTTGTTTCAAGATAGCTCCTACATCTGATCCACAACACCTTGGGCTGTATAAATGCTAACTGGCCACAAAAAGCCACTTTAAAAATCTGTAACGCAACCAAAAAAACTGTGTGTGTGGGGGTGTGTGCATTGTCACACACTCCAAATAAGCAGACATATAACAGGATTCTTTATGTGTACATGAGCTGGAGCTGCGGTCAAATACATACCGTCACCTCTGCCATGTGTGGGTGTGCAGACTGACTCACGATGCCAAGCTGATTGAAGGGTGCTGACAATTTAGTGCCTTGAGCCCAGGCAGCCTTTCCCAGCAGATTAAGATTATACAGAGAAGTGTCAGAAAATACTGGCCACTATGATTGACTATTTTTTTTCCAGTTTTCCGTTTTTTTTTTTTATATCAAATATAACATTTTCCATTACACTACCAGAAGGCAATCAGTGTTGTTGCACTAATACCAAAGCAATCAATGATGTTTTCCCAGTATAACACTGATTAAGTAATCAGCATATAAATGTAATTTTTTGTCACATACCGATACCAGTGTTTGGTATCGGTATGTCCACGTGTTTGGATTGAATTAGGCCCTTTGTATGCCAACACATTTCAAATGAGTTTACTAAAGCTTAAGTGTGATGTGACATTTCATTTACCCCTTCATTTCTACTTCAAATAAAGAAGCACGGTGATACAAACATCTAGTCATATCTGAAAGGCTAAACAACTCTATTTGAACCTGACAAGAATAGTTTAGCATGCATATTATCTAGTCTATATGAAGCTCAACTTAAAGTTGAAGAAGTTCCTTTTACCTCTCGAAACTCTAGCCACAGGCTTACATCAGCGTATCATCGTCCTGTCCTCGAGAAAAAGTACCTCAGTAGTTATCTAACTAACTGTAATTATGCTAGGCCATTCTCAGAATCGATTAAAATGAGACCACTTTGAGAACACTTATCAGACAAGAGTCCTTCCCTCCCTGCCACTCTGAATTGAATGGACTTGATGGGACAGTTTCTATGGAGACCAACAACAAGGGCAAATCAGGCGAAGTTCATTTTAGTGGCGAGGTGCTATTGAGGTAAGGTTAAAAGTCTTTGGTACAGTACAATATGATGACAGCGGAAGGCTGAAAAATAGTTGCAGTTGTGGAGACTAAAGAATGACATAAAAAGGATGGAGAGAATTCCCATCGATCAAATACATCATTTTTTTCTATGTCCAAACTAGCATACCATGTAGAATGCTGCCCAATACATTGGTTCACTCTATGTAGTATGCTAGTGTGGACACAGGAATAGAGCCCAGAAGTAAATGAATAGTATAAATGATCAAGTAAAGCTAACATACCCCATACAGCGTTTGCTCACAGAGACAACGTTGTGTACTTCCCTACCGGATTTTTGATTCTCCCATTTCCATTACCTTAAGCCCCGTAATCTTGATGTTTTGACGGGGAGGGAGATTGCATTGGAGGGCATCACGTTCAAACAGGGCAGCTTAGTCTGGTACAGTATAGTAACGTGCAGTGCACACCACCACTTTGCTTTTCCAGATATGAAGTTTAGGATAGGATTCTGCACCTGGCAAAAGAGAGGAGTCGATGGAATAAACGCCTTATATGAGTAATTACTTTCTAATGAATGGAGGGTGGCAGTTCAGTTAATATCTGCCAGTGAAAGGATCTTTGAGATTCTGCAAAGCTGCTATAGGTGAGCCCACAGGTAAAAAGGTCTTACAGATGTGATCTCACTGGACAATACTGCTGTAAACCTAAACAAGGTGATTCATATGATGCATTGTGTACACGTTTACAGTATTTACATTATAATCAGTACATGTACAGTATAAAACAGTATACATTTGAGGTAGAAGTCATCAGTCAAGCATCCAGAGTTTACACTTCATATTAATCACTGTACTTGCCTACCATTCCAAACTGACATAACCCTGTGGAAGTTCATTGCCTACCATTCCAAACTGACATAACCCTGAGGAAGCTCATTGCTTACCATTCCAAACTGACATAACCCTGTGGAAACTCATTGCTTACCATTCCAAACTGACATAACCCTGTGGAAACTCATTGCTTACCATTCCAAACTGACGTAACCCTGTGGAAACTCATTGCTTACCATTCCAAACTGACATAACCCTGTGGAAGCTCATTGCTTACCATTCCAAACTGACGTAACCCTGTGGAAGCTCATTGCTTACCATTCCAAACTGACAAAACCCTGTGGAAGCTCATTGCTTACCATTCCAAACTGACATAACCCTGTGGAAGCTTATTGCTTACCATTCCAAACTGACATAACCCTGTGGAAACTCATTGCTTACCATTCCAAACTGACGTAACCCTGTGGAAGCTCATTGCTTACCATTCCAAACTGATGTAACCCTGTGGAAGCACATTGCTTCCCACAATCAAACTATTTGATTTCTCCAAAAGTGAAATAGCATCTCCACTTGAGCTCGTGGCCCAGGAAGTGAGTGCCAACAACAGTGTCCATATAGCTAAATATTGACTGCACCACCCAATTCCAAGGCATCATTCGGCAGTCTCACTCCCTTTGTGAAACATGAAATAAATTATCACAAATCTCAAGTATGTTTTTCCCTCCTTCGTCTTCTCCCAGGGGGACTGGTGGTCTTTTGTTTCATTCAGGTTAGTTTTGCGGAGCTCTGGTCAGATGCATTCCCTTGAAGGACCCGTCTGTTTTTTGCAACGGCCTCACTCAACACCTTATACTTGATGGGAAAAGAACCAAAAGAAAAAGTGCACCTCCCTATGGTTAGTCAGAGCGCGTCACACTCCAGTGTATTACGGAGCTGAATCGATATCTGAATTTTAACGCAGCGGTGGCATCTGATGCGTCTGCCTCCAGGGCCTGAATTTTCTCTATCTCTCTCTCTCTAATGATTAACAATGAGGTAGATAACAAAGTAGTATTTGACAGTCAAACTGATTCGGTTATGTTTGAGTGGCCCTTGGGTTCAGACAGTCTTTTAACACGAGACTCACTCAAACTCGATCAATTCTTGCTATCTTTGTCCATCTTCAAGACTACCTGCTCGTGTTGGCCTGGGCTCACCGATACCATGAATAGGTTGTTGTCGCTGTTTGGAAGGGAATTGTATTCTTGTTCTTTGTCCTTCAGACACAGCCTTTCAGACACAATATTAAGGGTGTACTTTCCCTAAACTCTGTCTATTCAGTGTTTTCCCATGACTATGACCATGCATTTTTCAGGTGTGGACTTCATGTTGCGTTCCCTCTTTCTGGTTTGATAAGTTTATCAGAGTTTGTTGATTGAATATCTCTTGAGAACTGGCTTCACAGGTGCTACCAACGTACAAAATGGTCGAGCATCTAACACACTATCAACATGCTATCACGGGCTGAGTGAAGCATCTGGCACTGTGTACTGTAGTTCTAGTTACATTTTCCAATTTGGTCTCTGGATCGCTCGGGTGCTTTAGTATTCATTAAGGGGAGTTCCTTGTTGATCAATCACTGTCGCTTGGGCTTCTCTGTAATTGTGGGCTTCCTTAATCATGACGGACGTCTCATCCTCTTCATTGTCACACAGGTCTCAGGAGAGAGAATGTTCCATGACTTTCACACCTTCAACCTCAAGGTAAGCCTCCATGCTTTATAACTCCAGATTGGTTTCAGGATGTTGCTCTATCAGTCTACAGTTGATATAAAGGACTGTGGGTTTGATTCTGTAATAGCTGCCTGTCTATCGAATGTACACAAGGAGGACAGACATTGTGTGTAGACATTGACACATGTCTACGCGGTATCACAGTGCAACGCACTATGTTTACTGGGATGTGACAACTCATTCTGACAACACAAAAGTGACATGAATGTAAAGCAGCACACTGTCGCAATACCAAGATAGCTACAATGCAGTACTGACATACACAACAGACTACATTTAACCTGCCACATAAATGCAATGTCTTATTTGTCCACCTGTGCACACACCTGTCTGATTGTGAAAACTGCAAGTGTCTTCCTGTGGTAGGGAGTGGTTATGTGGTTGTATGTTGTTACAGTCATGAAAACTATTATTAAGGGAATTGAGCTACTGTGTAAATACTGCAATGCAGGTTTGATTGAGTTTATCCTGCTAACATAGTTTGGTAGATGAAGACAGACATGAAGAAGACAGTGGCATTGTGGGTAAATTGTAGATAATATAAGACTTTGTATTGTACGGACTTGTCTTTTCCAAAAGTCTAATATTACACTGACACACTGAATCGTATTCAAATGAGAATGTTAACTGGCTGACGGATGATATCATAGGTTAGTATTTATACTGCAAAATGAGCAAGAAGGCAAATTGTAATTTATATGAAGAAAAATCCCATTGTATTGAAAATGCCATTCCATTTTCAAACTATGATAAAGTAACACTCATTTGATATGGTTGACTGCCAGCCGAATTCATTATTTTTGTTGCAGAGTTCGACACACATTTGATTTCCTTAGTCTTTAAATTGACAATTATATGTGAGGCCTTACTCTGAGAAATCCAGAATGTCTCATTTTACTCACTGGCTTATGAGTTAACATTGAGACTCATCCTATTCATGTTGACAACATATTGACAGACATGTCAATGACCTACAGGTACATTCCATGACACATAGACAATGAGTAACCAAATATATCTGCAATATGAACTAAACAATGAAGTTGTCTGTGTCAAAAGTACAGTCTGTTAGTGAACTGTTGAAGCTTCAACATTGACCTAAGGGGAGCAATAACAAGGTGTTGTGTGATATTTCCCAAGGTTTTTATTTGACTGCAGTCCTGTGTGTAGTATAGTATTAACTATGGCATGTTTGAATGAGACAGTCCTCAAGTGTGGATGGATTAACTTGGAAAATGCTCACTAACAGGGATGTAAACACATTTGTGCACAAAATTTGAGAGACATTTCTGGGATTTTCTTTATTACAGCTTAGAAAACATGGGACCAACACTTTACATATCGCATTTATATTTTTGTTCAGTGTATATACCCGAGTATACACAACATTAAGAACCATGGCATAGACTGACCAAGTGAATCCAGGTCTGGTGGTTTGGAGATGACATAGCCTAATACAGACAGAAGCATGTCTGTTCTACGAAATATATTCCCATGTAAATGTATTCTCAAATACGACATTTTCTCTGTTATGCGGTGGACACTGACCTGACATGCATGATTGTTGATGACACTCCGATGTTCAGATGAATGGAATTAAATGGTAGTGGTGGCAGTGGTGTAAAGTACTTAACATTGAGACTCATCCTATTCATGTTGACAACATATTGACAGACATGTCAATGACCTACAGGTACATTCCATGACACATAGACAATGAGTAACCAAATATATCTGCAATATGAACTAAACAATGAAGTTGTCTGTGTCAAAAGTACAGTCTGTTAGTGAACTGTTGAAGCTTCAACATTGACCTAAGGGGAGCAATAACAAGGTGTTGTGTGATATTTCCCAAGGTTTTTATTTGACTGCAGTCCTGTGTGTAGTAGTATTAACTATGGCATGTTTGAATGAGACAGTCCTCAAGTGTGGATGGATTAACTTGGAAAATGCTCACTAACAGGGATGTAAACACATTTGTGCACAAAATTTGAGAGACATTTCTGGGATTTTCTTTATTACAGCTTAGAAAACATGGGACCAACACTTTACATATCGCATTTATATTTTTGTTCAGTGTATATACCCGAGTATACACAACATTAAGAACCATGGCATAGACTGACCAAGTGAATCCAGGTCTGGTGGTTTGGAGATGACATAGCCTAATACAGACAGAAGCATGTCTGTTCTACGAAATATATTCCCATGTAAATGTATTCTCAAATACGACATTTTCTCTGTTATGCGGTGGACACTGACCTGACATGCATGATTGTTGATGACACTCCGATGTTCAGATGAATGGAATTAAATGGTAGTGGTGGCAGTGGTGTAAAGTACTTAACATTGAGACTCATCCTATTCATGTTGACAACATATTGACAGACATGTCAATGACCTACAGGTACATTCCATGACACATAGACAATGAGTAACCAAATATATCTGCAATATGAACTAAACAATGAAGTTGTCTGTGTCAAAAGTACAGTCTGTTAGTGAACTGTTGAAGCTTCAACATTGACCTAAGGGGAGCAATAACAAGGTGTTGTGTGATATTTCCCAAGGTTTTTATTTGACTGCAGTCCTGTGTGTAGTATAGTATTAACTATGGCATGTTTGAATGAGACAGTCCTCAAGTGTGGATGGATTAACTTGGAAAATGCTCACTAACAGGGATGTAAACACATTTGTGCACAAAATTTGAGAGACATTTCTGGGATTTTCTTTATTACAGCTTAGAAAACATGGGACCAACACTTTACATATCGCATTTATATTTTTGTTCAGTGTATATACCCGAGTATACACAACATTAAGAACCATGGCATAGACTGACCAAGTGAATCCAGGTCTGGTGGTTTGGAGATGACATAGCCTAATACAGACAGAAGCATGTCTGTTCTACGAAATATATTCCCATGTAAATGTATTCTCAAATACGACATTTTCTCTGTTATGCGGTGGACACTGACCTGACATGCATGATTGTTGATGACACTCCGATGTTCAGATGAATGGAATTAAATGGTAGTGGTGGCAGTGGTGTAAAGTACTTAAGTAAAAATACTTTAAAGTACTACTTAAGTCGTATTTTGGGTATCTATCTGTACTTTACTATTTATATTTTGACAATGTTTACTTTCACTCCACCACATTCCTCAAGAAAATAATGTACTTTTTACTCCATACATTTTCCCTGACACCCAAAGGTACTTGTTACATTTTGAATGCTTAGTAGGATAGGAAAATGGTCCAATTCAAGCACTTCTCAAGAAAACATCCCTGGTCATCCCTACTGTCTCTGAAATTAAATGATGTCTGAGAATTGAAGTGTGCCCCTGGCTAACTGTAAATAAAAAATACAAATAAGACAATTATTCCTTCTGGTTTGCCTAATATAAGGAATGTGAAATTATTTATACTTTCACTTTGTCTTTTGATAGTATATTTGAGCAATTCCATTTACTTTTGATACTTAAGTATATTTAAAACCAAATACTTTTAGACTTTTACTCAAGTAGTATTTTACTGGGTGACTTTTACTTTTATTTGAGTCATTTTCTATTAAGGTATCTTTACTTTTACTCAAATATGAAAATGGGGTCATTTTTTAAATAGTCTATAATGCGAACTACAGCAGCACTCAACTCAGACAGCGGTGTGAAGCCGACTCCAGCTGCTGGCAAAGTCATTCAAAGCCTATATACTTTGTCACCCAGGATGTAACTTTCCAGTCATACTATTTTTGACAGTTAATGTTGTTATTAAAACAAAATGAGACAACCTCATAGTAGAATAGTTGACCTATTTACCTCGTCGGTTTGTGTGTTCTATGTGAGAAAACTCTTCCTCTTGAGGCGTATTCAAGTTGCGAGAGCCATAGGAGGGAAACATGTACTCTGACAAGCAGTCAATGCACAGCTATTAATGCAATCGCAGGAAAACACTTTTGAAAGCAGTTTTGGCCTTTGTTAAAAAAGGGGGGAATCACAGTTTTACATTACTACCACGTTTATTTCCCTAGTACTTCAGTTTACATGGATCACCACAGACAACACTGCTACTCCTACTGCTCTCTCTTCGTCCGCCCACGTGTTCTCGCACACCCCGAGAGCGTCTGGTCAGCGGGGTGGTGGCACCGGGATCCTCATCTCTCCCAAGTGGTCATTCTCTCTTTCTCCCCTTACCCATCTGTCTATCGCCTCCTTTGAATTCCATGCTGTCACAGTTACTAGCCCTTTCAAGCTTAACATCCTTATCATTTATCGCCCTCCAGGTTCCCTCGGAGAGTTCATCAATGAGCTTGATGCCTTGATAAGCTCCTTTCCTGAGGACGGCTCACCTCTCACAGTTCTGGGCGACTTTAACCTCCCCACGTCTACCTTTGACTCTTTCCTCTCTGCCTCCTTCTTTCCACTCCTCTCCTCTTTTGACCTCACCCTCTCACCTTCCCCCTACTCACAAGGCAGGCAATACGCTCGACCTCATCTTTACTAGATGCTGTTCTTCCACTAACCTCATTGCAACTCCCCTCCAAGTCTCCGACCACTACCTTGTATCCTTTTCCCTCTCGCTCTCATCCAACACCTCCCACACTGCCCCTACTCGGATGGTATCGCGCCGTCCCAACCTTCGCTCTCTCTCCCCCGCTACTCTCTCCTCTTCCATCCTATCATCTCTTCCCTCCGCTCAAACCTTCTCCCACCTATCTCCTGATTCTGCCTCCTCAACCCTCCTCTCCTCCCTCTCTGCATCCCTTGACTCTCTATGTCCCCTATCCTCCAGGCTGGCTCGGTCCTCCCCTCCCGCTCCGTGGCTCGATGACTCATTGCGAGCTCACAGAACAGGGCTCCGGGCAGCCGAGCGGAAATGGAGGAAAACCTCGCCTCCCTGCGGACCTGGCATCCTTTCACTCCCTCCTCTCTACATTTTCCTCCTCTGTCTCTGCTGCTAAAGCCACTTTCTACCACGCTAAATTCCAAGCATCTGCCTCTAACCCTAGGAAGCTCTTTGCCACCTTCTCCTCCCTCCTGAATCCTCCGCCCCCTCCCCCCTCCTCCCTCTCTGCAGATGACTTCGTCAACCATTTTGAAAAGAAGGTCGACGACATCCGATCCTCGTTTGCTAAGTCAAACGACACCGCTGGTTCTGCTCACACTGCCCTACCCTGTGCTCTGACCTCTTTCTCCCCTCTCTCTCCAGATGAAATCTCGCGTCTTGTGACGGCCGGCCGCCCAACAACCTGCCCGCTTGACCCTATCCCCTCCTCTCTTCTCCAGACCATTTCCGGAGACCTTCTCCCTTACCTCACCTCGCTCATCAACTCATCCCTGACCGTTGGCTACGTCCCTTCCGTCTTCAAGAGAGCGAGAGTTGCACCCCTTCTGAAAAAACCTACACTCGATCCCTCCGATGTCAACAATTACAGACCAGTATCCCTTCTTTCTTTTCTCTCCAAAACTCTTGAACGTGCCGTCCTTGGCCAGCTCTCCCGCTATCTCTCTCTGAATGACCTTCTTGATCCAAATCAGTCAGGTTTCAAGACTAGTCATTCAACTGAGACTGCTCTCCTCTGTATCACGGAGGCACTCCGCACTGCTAAAGCTAACTCTCTCTCCTCTGCTCTCATCCTTCTAGATCTATCGGCTGCCTTCGATACTGTGAACCATCAGATCCTCCTCTCCACCCTCTCCGAGTTGGGCATCTCCGGCGCGGCCCACGCTTGGATTGCGTCCTACCTGACAGGTCGCTCCTACCAGGTGGCGTGGCGAGAATCTGTCTCCTCACCACGCGCTCTCACCACTGGTGTCCCCCAGGGCTCTGTTCTTGGCCCTCTCCTATTCTCGCTATACACCAAGTCACTTGGCTCTGTCATAACCTCACATGGTCTCTCTTATCATTGCTATGCAGACGACACACAATTAATCTTCTCCTTTCCCCCTTCTGATGACCAGGTGGCGAATCGCATCTCTGCATGTCTGGCAGACATATCAGTGTGGATGACGGATCACCACCTCAAGCTGAACCTCGGCAAGACGGAGCTGCTCTTCCTCCCGGGAAGGACTGCCCGTTCCATGATCTCGCCATCACGGTTGACAACTCCATTGTGTCCTCCTCCCAGAGCGCCAAGAACCTTGGCGTGATCCTGGACAACACCCTGTCGTTCTCAACTAACATCAAGGCGGTGGCCCGTTCCTGTAGGTTCATGCTCTACAACATCCGCAGAGTACGACCCTGCCTCACACAGGAAGCGGCGCAGGTCCTAATCCAGGCACTTGTCATCTCCCGTCTGGACTACTGCAACTCGCTGTTGGCTGGGCTCCCTGCCTGTGCCATTAAACCCCTTCAACTCATCCAGAACGCCGCAGCCCGTCTGGTGTTCAACCTTCCCAAGTTCTCTCACGTCACCCCGCTCCTCCGTTCTCTCCACTGGCTTCCAGTTGAAGCTCGCATCCGCTACAAGACCATGGTGCTTGCCTACGGAGCTGTGAGGGGAACGGCACCTCAGTACCTCCAGGCTCTGATCAGGCCCTACACCCAAACAAGGGCACTGCGTTCATCCACCTCTGGCCTGCTCGCCTCCCTACCACTGAGGAAGTACAGCTCCCGCTCAGCCCAGTCAAAACTGTTCGCTGCCTTGGCCCCCCAATGGTGGAACAAACTCCCTCACGACGCCAGGACAGCGGAGTCAATCACCACCTTCCGGAGACACCTGAAACCCCACCTCTTTAAGGAATACCTAGGATAGGTTAAGTAATCCCTCTCACCCCACCCCCCCTAAGTTTTAGATGCACTATTGTTAAGTGACTGTCCCACTGGATGTCATAAGGTGAATGCACCAATTTGTAAGTCGCTCTGGATAAGAGCGTCTGCTAAATGACTTAAATGTAAAATGTTAAATGTAAAAACTGGATTTTCAAGCATGTTTTAGGTGTAGCTGTGCAACAGAGCTCTTAAAGTGACAATATCGAAGCCAGTGGCCATCAAAGGTGAACATTTGTCCACTGAAGTCGGTTACGACGCCAAACTGCAGTCAAGTCAAGGTGAGGACGACGAGCATGCAAATGAGCTTCCCTGAGATGGTTTCTGACAGTTTCTTCAGAAATTCTTTGGTTGTGCAAACCCACAGTTTCGTCAGCTGTTCTGTTCTGGTGGCTGGTCTCAGACGATCCTGCCGGCGTGGTTACACGTGGTCTGTGGTTGTGAGGCCGGTTGGACGTACTGTCACATTCTCGAAAACGGCGTTGGAGGCAGTTTATGGTTGAGAAATGAACATTCAATTCTCTGGCAACAGCTCTGGTGGATATTCCTGCAGGCAGCATACCAATTGCACGCTCCCTCAAAACTTGAGGGCATTGTGTTGTGTGACAAAACGACACATTTTAGAGTGGCTTTTTATTTTCCAACGCAGCACAAGGTGCACCTGTAATCAGTTTCTTGATATGTCACGTGTTAGTTTGATGGATTATTTTAAGCAAAGGATAAATGTTCACTAACAAGGATGTAAACACACTACATTTGAGAGAAATCAGCTTTTTGTGCTTCTCGAACATTTCTGGCACCTTTTATTTATTTTATTCCAACATTTTATATGTTGCGTTTATATTTCTGTTCCGTGAATATTTTAACAATATATCAGATGATTTCCTGCGGTTTTCCATACATTTTCCACTGTTATCTGTATGACTATATAAATCTCATGTAAGTCTTTCTGTTCCATCTCATTTCACAGCACCACCGTCCAGTGCCCTCATAATGGTCCCCTTCGCCAGCCTCCGCAATTTTCCCCTACACTATTTATGCAGCGTGACAGGAAAAGCACAACATAATCAGCCTCTGAATTTGTATTTAATGACAGGGCATAATGATTTGGATACCTATTCATTCATTCAACCCCTTACCCACACACAATCTCACTCTGGTGTGGGAACATGCACACGCCCCAATCCCATAGCCTCGTTTTGATCAATTTCGCTCCCTCAAATCTGTCTGCATCTACATTTTAGCCGACCGCGCTTGCTCCCACCAATCCGTTTCTGACAAATGACCTCTCCGCAGCCAATTTTTTCACCATGCTCACACACTGTTGTTGACACATTGTAGCAAATAGGCTTATTTTGACTTCACATCAAAGAAACATTATGATGAAATATGGGCATTTTCTCTTTTTATATATATTTATTACAGTGGCCCTCCTCCTTTTTCTATTCTACCCCACGAAAGGTCATTAGCAACGACACAACAAAACTAAGATGGAATTACAATTTTGCATGCGTCGGGCCAAACAGCTCCCTGTGAAAATGATATGTGAAATTGGAGCCCAAGACTAAAGTTTGCACCAAACAGTGTCAGTTTCTGAGGTGTATGGCTACTGAGTCCATGGTCATTTGTATGCATTAAGTAATGAGCTTTTAAAAGAGTGGCCTATTTGAAAGATGTTGCATGAAACATGCAACTATCTCTGGTGTCTTGATTTTGTGGCCACTCTGATAACAAAGCGGAATAGGTAATAAACTGAATGACAATGGTTTATAGGGATAAGGTGTATATACAAATGTACAAATGAACAATAATCACATTTAATCATGAAGCAATTGAGAGGATTGATTTAATCGTGAAGCAATTGTATTATAAATTGCCCCTTGATTACTATTAATACTTAATTAATGAATATTTCCCATGCATAATACTTCAGGAAATAGTGATACATTGAGTGTCTTTTTACCAGATAACTTTCTTCCCAAATGTAAGTAATTTTCCCCAACAAGTCCTCATATGCCACGTGCCCCCCATATAAATCACACTCCTATCGGTTAGTGTCCTTTAAATGAGAGCATTTACAATAATAGTTCTCCTCGGTTTATAATAATCCACAAGCCTCCTGTTTTTGATTTATGTCTTTCAGCAAAATGCTTAATGTCTTTCTTGGTGTCCCGCCATTGGTCTTTCTCATTGCTCTCAGCGTCTGTATATGTTATCGATAGAGCTATGAGTGATGACGAAACAAATCCCCATTGTGTCGCTTTCAAGGAAGATGCAGAATGTGATACGTCTGGGAGATGGAAAGGGAAAGAGAGGGGGCCAGTTTCAAGGAGCGCAACAGCTAAGTGTCCTTCCCCCTCTCTGCTTTGAAAGCTCTTTCCTTTTCTCTCTGGGAGAGGACAAGCATCTGAAGGCTGTGAGCTACTGCTTCCGTCAACACAGAGGCCAACCAGCCCAGGGAGGACTAGTGTCGCTTGCTGGAACTCATGCATTGTAGAATGATTGAAAGGCGATTATTCATTGATTCCATTGCCACACGGCTTGGTTCAGATCATTTCCGAGCAGCTGGCAATGTACTGCTTACAAATCAATCTAAAAACGAAGTGTTACTTCGTACACCCCCTACTGTCAATTGACTGGCACATGTTATAAACAAATCAAATATTCTGACACAATAGAACCAACTGCATAATTTATACAGTTCACTCGAGTAATAGTTCATGCTTATTACCCCATGTGAATATGTAAAAAAACCTACATTAGTCTTCAGATGTGGGGATGATTAATTCAATAGTATAACAGATTATCATAGACTTTGTTCTATTCTCAAAATGTCTATAATGTATACCAACCGTTTATGATACATTCCTATTGAAACATATGCCACAATCATTCCAGTACATCATGGCCACTGAACATTCGTCTGAGTGGTTTTACTAGAGGAGAAATCCGCTTCAAAGGCTAACTCTGAGTCTTGATCATTGGTAATTCAGCTCGCAGTACAGGGGGCAGGCTAAGAAAGCTGAACTCCTCCTACCGTCGAAGATGAGTGTTTCGTTAAACGATGATGAGTGATTCATTAAACATTGACAAGCCGTTCAGAGGGAAGCTGCCAGGATAACACACAAACAGATGCCTAATGAGGGCTGGGATGGACCTATCATTGTCAGCCATGATATGACTGCATGCAAAATATAACATATTATAGAGAAAGTCTTTGTAGAATGTATTCAGTGACTATAATGAAAAGAGGTGCAATATGGTGACATAAGCTGATTATCAGGTTGTGTTAAACTAGAGGTGTCACTAGAGATGTTACTGATAGGAACTGAAACCTAGATATCAGTGCATGCTCATCTATCTAGGGAAACAGCATAGTGATAGACATTATCAACCTTTAACACTGATGATTTGGAAATGTTAAAGTGAAGAATAACTCACACTGAAGAAACACACGACAGTGTGCGCATATAACAGCATACGGCCACATCAGCTGCCACAGAATCATCTAATGAGAAATGCATTTTAAATTTTAAAATGTAATCAGTAGGATCACCCCACGCAATCAGCTCTTCTTCATTTCACCTGAGCGAGACTCAAAAAAGCGCCTTCAATGGGAGAATTATTGCCAGCAACTTATCAAAGCGGGATTGCGTTTTGACTTGGATTAATATAGTGGAGGCTGATAATGTCTAAATTTAAAATGATCTCCTCACCAAACATTCTATAGATATTGAACTTGAGAGTTTGATTTTTGTGTTTCTTTATGCCTTGGAGTTCTTTCAAAGACATGAACAGTTTTAGATTTTGTGAAATAGGTTTAGAATGAGATGAAATAGTAATATATGTGATACTAGTAATACAGTAGATTTACTATCTAATATAGGCCATGCTTAAGCCGTACAACATAGCAAATGTAAGCCTGCCTTCATATTCAAAATACCTCAGTGCCTGCCACATGCTTCATTCCTATGCAGTGTTCGAAGCTGGAACATCACCCTGACAAGGGAGCAAGCCAGGGATCGGAAAATGACTTAAATGTTTGCTGCTCAAAATTCCAAATGACCGATAAGCGGTATCTATGACTCCAGCGAACATTGGGATTCCGCCGGATATGTGAGAGGTAGAGGGTTGGAGAACGCCAATGTGTTATGACTGTTGCTCATCTGAAGCCACAGCCTCTCCGCACTGAACTTTGTTCTGCTAGCAGATTTTTTGTTCAAATCAAATGTTATTTGTCACGTGCGACGAATACAGGTGTAGACCTTACCGTGAAATGCTTACTTACAAGCCCTTAACCAACTATGCAGTTCAAGAAATAGAGTTAAGAAAATATTTACTAGATAAACTAAAGTCAAAAATTTTAAAAATGTATCAAAAAGTAACACAAGAAAAGTACATAACAATAACGAGTCTATATACAGGGGGTACCGGTACTGAGTCAATGTGTGGGGGTACAGGTTCATCGAGGTAATTTGTAAAGTTACTATTTATAGGTAATAAACAGTGAATAGCAGTAGTGTAAAAACAAGGGGGATCAATGTAAGTAGTCCAGGTGGCAATTAGATTAATTGTTCTGCAGTCTTATGGCTTTGGGGTAGAAGCTGTTAAGGAGCCTTTTGGTCCTAAACTTGGCGCTCAGGTATTGCTTGCCGTGCAGAGAGAACAGTCTATGACTTGGGTGACTGGAGTCGTTGACAATTTTTTGGGCCATCCTCTGACCACCTAGTTTATAGGTCCTGGATATCAGGAAGCTTGGCCCCAGTGATGTACTGGGCCATAGACACTCTACCCTCTGTAGCGCCATACGGTCACATGCAGAGCAGTATGGATGCACTCGATAGTGCCGCTGTAGAACCTTTTGAGGATCTGTGGACCCATGCCAAATCTTTTCAGTCAGGCTCCTGAGGGGGAAAAGGTGTTGCCGTGCCCTCTTCACAACTGTCTTGGTTTGTTTTGACCATGATAGTTGGTTGGTAATGTGGAAACCAAGGAACTTGAAACTCTCGATCCGCTCCACTTCAGCCCGTAGATGTTAATGGGGGCCTGTTCGGCCCTCCTTTTCCTATAGTCCACGATCGTATCCTTTGTCTTGCTCACATCAGCTCCTTTGTCTTGCTCACACACTTGCTGCCATGTTCCCGTTTATTTGAATACCGTAATTAACAAATAAGTTGAATCATCCATGATAATTATATCTGTTGAGGCCTACTTCAGAAACACCAATAATAGGATTTCCATGCCTACCACTGGGTGCCATCACCCCCCTCCATCACCAACTGCCAACCCTGACAGAAACTTAAACTGATTTTGCCTCGTTCTCTCAGAAAACTGTTAAGTTCATTATCTTCTGCTGCAGAATCAACTTTTTTGAATAGCTCGCCCAAATATTCTCAACAGTTTCCAGTTTCCATTTGAATTGCCTTTGTCTGCTATAGGACTACTGTTTCCTCATTTAGATATGGCCAAGCATTATTTTACTCATTGCATTGTGAACTGACAAATGATTTCCAGTGTTATCTTTCTAATACTCGGCTTTGTCTTCTGATTCTCATTCTGATTTACATTGCCGATACTGCCTGCGTCTATTAGTGAACACAATGAGAAAGAACATACAGCCAAATGTGAATTCAATCATTATTAGCGTACTGCTTAAATGTTTTTGTCACTTATTTGAACTTGGAACCAAAGGAATTTCTGACTTGTTTAATCATTCTGAGCGGTGAATATGAAGGGAAGTATTAAGTGAAAGGTAGAATCTACTAAGGTTTTGATCAGGTGGAGCATTTGGAAACATGGGATATGTGAGTTTACCATGGATTTGACACCTGTCCTGCCTCTGGAAAGAAAAGTACACTAAATATGTTTTAAAGCTCTCACATGCTCTCACTAAGATGAACAGTAGTACAGCATAGAACTTGCACACATCTGTCTATTGAATGTGTTGTTATTGGCTTCAGAAATAACGGACCTCACTTTGAATATGAATGAAGAAAGATCACTGTAATTTGAAATGACACTGTCATGCACTTAACTTTGAGACGAGCAACAGCATCCATTTATTTGCGCTTGTCCTCCGCTGGCAGTCATGACACCCCTATTATGTGTGACAAGCCGTCTTCTGCTAACTGACAGACAGTTTAGGGGAATAATTCCACAGCAGGTCCAGCTGAGGACAGTTTGGAAAGCCAAATGATCCACAAAGACCAGACATAATGAATCCTTGTGCGTGGAGGCATGGAGGGGTGAAAAAGAGCTTGACAGTTTTTCAGACACATCTGTCTCGATCCTTGCCCCTAAAAACTGTTTTCCTTTGGCGGGAAAAATAGGTCAGCTGTGAACACCTGGCTGAGTCTGCTGAAAATCTTCGACGTGGGCTTTTAATTAGCGGACCACGCTGGGAATTGTGTGGATTTAAGATCTGTTCTGGCCAACGCTGCACAGTTCATGTCGGATTTTCAGTGTGGAGGTGGTGAAGTAGCTGTTTTAGAAACAGTCTTTTCCCACGAAAGGGAAGGGGCAGGCAGGAGTGTTCCAGCTTGGCCCACATTCAGATACTGGATTATTGAGATTACACCACAGTGACTGCTTAATTAAACATTTGCCCGTCTAATGACTTTGCTGGAGAGGGAATTATATGTCTAAATGCAGAAGAATGTACATTGACCCCGAACAGAAATCGATGGGGCATATAGTTTTGCCGCCCAATGTATATTCTGACTTGTTTAGGGCGAATGTTTGCATATTGACTCAATCCGTTTGTCAATGGCTCAACATTAATCGAGCTGCAGGCTCATTCTTCGTCGTCTTGATGCATTGATTGGTGGTGTTCTACCAGTGTGCTTACTTTGTGCTTTTTGTTAGTCCAAATAAGGGGATTTATAAGTAAATGACTGGTGAATGGTGTATTGTCATTTTAAAATGTACACGTATGTCATGTTTTCTTGTGTCAGCGTGTGTGTGCGTCTACGTGCGGGCACCAAGTGTTTCCACCCATCAAACTGTTAGTTTCTAAAGGAAATGAAAGACACAAAAAAATGCCAAATGCCAAACAAAAGGTTAGTTTTATTTTGAGGAAAACAGTGCAGTTTAAAAATTGATTAGAACCTTTTTAACTTTGTGCAGCTGCAAACTTTGCTAAAGGTGCGACCACTTTGGAAATATGTCCATAATGTTTTTTTTCTCGGATGACTTGAAACGGACGCCAAATGATGTCAGTTCTATTTCTAGCCTTGGCCTGGAGTAATACTTTTCCCAGATCCACATTGTGCATGTTTGTGTCACTTCTTCATACATTTTACATGAGATTGAGTTAACATAAAATATTGAGTGTTTAACAAATTTAAACTGTTATGTGTAAAGGAGGACATTAATATTTTATGATCTTTCCAACTTCCTGATTTAAAAAAAAACTGTCATCGTTATTCTTTGGTATGCAATGAGGACATCAAGAAAATATTGCAATAATCCTCCACATCCATTTTCAAGGAGATTGAAATTAAGTATCTTGCTGATATTTCTCTGTAGTTCAGTTGGTAGAGAATGGTACCCAGAACCACATAATACATTAAAATGTATGCACTCATAACTCACTTTGAATAAAAGTGTCTGGTAAATGGCATATATTATAAAACCAACAAATACTTCAGACCACAACATTCCTTAAAAACTCATTCTGAGTTCTCTATGGTCTTTAACAAGGGATACTTAAAATGTATTCTAATTGAGAATTTGGATGCCAGCGAAGTTGGGGCATGAATTAGGTATTTTAAACAGTGTCAATGTGCCTCGTCTCACAAGTTTCCCCCCTATTGAAGTCTCAAATTAAGTTGACCTCAACCAAAAGCTTCAGGACATGCAGCAAAGTCAAAGCCAGTCATATTACTTCCTTAGCTTTTGTATTCTCCTCTGTGTGATAAGCCCCTCCCTCTAATGAGAAGATGGGGACTAATAAGGGTCCTATCTGCTCTTGATTTGAGATATTAACACCTCATCAAAGTAAAGCCAGCGGTAGTCTCTCCTTTCCCCCTTCGAAAATGTACTTTAGCCTAGCAATGTCTCCAAAATATATCTTTTGGAACCCAAATTAAAGTTGGAGTTGAATGGCCAAGAGCAGATTGCCTCTCCTCACTCAAGAAACATGTAATTTGCCTGACTATGAATACATTAAACTGTACTCAGAAAATATCACCCCAAAAATGTTGCATTAGTGAACTTTAATACTGAATTTACGCATTGATTTTAGACTCAAAACAAGGCAAATATACTGTGCATCAATAATGTACAGAGGAACTCCTTGAATATGAAAATGGGTCAGGACCAGACATGGACCATTCATGGATTCTTCAGCGCTGAAGAAATGTTCAGCCATCTGAGATAATGTGGAATCTTGGGACAGATGATTTAAATAGCACGACCCGTCATTGGCCAGGTACTGTCATGTAATCCTTGCCGCCACTCCTTGAAAAAGTAAAGTGTAAGTTCTCATACATACAGTAACATCCTCCACCAATGTGAATATGCAGCACTAACAAGTCCTCCACCTTTTAATAAGATTACTCAATCAAATGTAATCAAAACCAATGAAACCATTATTTCTGTGGAAATGATGAGTTGTTGCATCGTATCTCTGGAAGATTCATTGGCCCTCGGTTACCCTCACCACAGCGAACCTCACTGAATGTTCAGAGAAATCACATTTTAGCTCTGAGAAATCTTTTTTATTTTTTATTTGACCTTTATTTAACTAGGCAATTCAGTTAAGAACACCTTATTTTCAATGACGGTCTGGGAACAGTGGGTTAACTGCCTGTTCAGGGGCAGAACGACAGATTTGTACCTTGTCAGCTCGGGGGTTTGAACTCGCAACCTTCCGGTTACTAGTCCAACGCTCTAACCACTAGGCTACCTTGCCGTCCCAGGTTCACTTAAGCATCATAACACGGTCTTAGTGTTACCTTGAATCAATATGATCATGCTGATCAGGAAATTGCCTTTGTATAAACCTTCATGGAAACCATGAACAACAGAATAGGCAAAAATCAATATTTTGAGGTGACATATTGAAACGCCAATGTGTTTTTGCCTGGCATGTGTATGATAAATGTGTCAAAACATTTATTATTTAATAATATTCAGCATTTTTAGAAAGGACACTTCATTTTCTCCAAATGCGACTGAAGGGAGAGTAAGTGCTATCTGGAGTTTGTGCAAGGTTCTGGAATTATTATCATCCCTTGTGGCATATTGTGTCAGGTTGTATTAAAAAAAAGAAAATATAGCTTGGAGAGATAAAAAATAAATTACTTCAGTGTGGCAAGGAAAAAAAGATTGTGAGATTCATCAAGTTAAGATGGAAATGTCTACTAAAGAGAAATCTAAGTCCCTTTGAGCAAGCAGTGATTGGCAATGCAGTGATTTTCCCCCTTCGCGATGTATTGATAACATGTTCTAGCACCTTTGATCAATGTCATTTTTACAGAGATTCTTTCACAATATGGCATAATGTCATTATCACATAAAGTATGACAGCAGTCATGTATTTTTAGAGACACATTTTCAAAGGGCCTTGCCTATTCATTTACTACCGTCGTCACTTACTTTCCATTCCAATGGAATAACATTTCTGAAATGTTCTGTGCATTATTAATAGTTTGCGTTGCACTTTTAATACCCCACAGAATTCCCAGTAAAAAAATGGCTTAATTGGCTAAATCTATAATTGTACAAGTGAACGTGTTCGATAGATTAAGGTTAAACTATCAGGGATATGTTCTCCATCCGTCTAAAGCCAATTTTACACATTCTGTGAAAGCAGTAGTTGGAAAACTGGAGTCAATATTGATTGATCTAGGGCCTTAGCAATTACCTCCATGTGCAGAAGACTATGTTAAGGTCCCCATTATCTTTGCTCATTTTATGGGTCACTGGTCTGGCTTTCGCTGAAATAAACGACCGGGTAAACACTTTCCTCACCTTGATAAGATTTATGACCGGAGTAAAAGGTTTGCATACCACAGGACCACAAATGACCCTTGCTTGGGTTTTGAACTGTAATGAATTTAGTTAAAGGGGGGCATGTTAACAAACACGTCAACGTCCCTGCTGTGAAAATGTTGACATTTGGAGACAAACGAGGTCAGGATGTCAATCGCCAATCATAATGTGGCATGTGATAACATTTGTTTTGGAGGACACTGGTACTCTTGATGTAGGCAGTTGATAATGTACACAATGTGTGCTGCTTACCTTTCATATACATTCAAAAAATATAGTAATGTTTCATTCTGAAATATAGAGCTAGACTCGGAAACACAACGCAAGCTAAAGTGTCAGCCCCCAGACATTTCATCAGATACAGCGTATTGGCTGGCCTCCGGTGGCCACCAGGTTGACCAGGGCACGGCTTTGTCATGTTCTTAAGATCCCAAATAAATCCAATTCCAATGGAATAATCACGCTAATGACAAATCAATGGCCCCTCTCAGTGCTCCAGCTCCCACAGCGCCAATCACAAAGATTAATTCATCAATGGGCCGAGACAAGTCCCTGGGGTACCCACCCATGTAATCAAACAAGAGTCCAACCAGTCCTCCATTATTACCAGGCTTGTGCTGATAATGTTAGCTTGGGGCAGGGGGTTGTGTGTGTGTGTGTGTGTGTGTGTGTGTGTGTGTGTGTGTGTGTGTGTGTGTGTGTGTGTGTGTGTGTGTGTGTGTGTGTGTGTGTGTGTGTGTGTGTGTGTGTGTGTGTGTGTGTGTGTGTGTGTGTGTGTGTGTGTTTATGAAGATGGCATGGGGGAGATGAAAGTGCTATAGTCTTATCCTCTGCACCTTGTATAGTCTCATCCTTGTACCCCTGCATGGGTTTTCTGCGCCGTGTATAGTCTTATCCTCAAACCCATGCATATATTCCCTGCACCGTGTATAGTCTTATCCTCAAACCCATGCATATATTTCCTGCACCGTGTATAGTCTTATCCTCAAACCCATGCATATATTTCCTGCACCGTGTATAGTCTTATCCTCAAACCCATGCATATATTTCCTGCACCGTGTATAGTCTTATCCTCAAACCCATGCATATATTTCCTGCACCGTGTATAGTCTTATCCTCAAACCCATGCATATATTTCCTGCACCGTGTATAGTCTTATCCTCAAACCCATGCATATATTTCCTGCACTGTGTATAGTCTTATCCTCAAACCCATGCATATATTTCCTGCACCGTGTATAGTCTTATCCTCAAACCCATGCATATATTTCCTGCACCGTGTATAGTCTTATCCTCAAACCCATGCATATATTTCCTGCACCGTGTATAGTCTTATCCTCAAACCCATGCATATATTTCCTGCACCGTGTATAGTCTTATCCTCAAACCCATGCATATATTTCCTGCACCGTGTATAGTCTTATCCTCAAACCCATGCATATATTTCCTGCACCGTGTATAGTCTTATCCTCAAACCCATGCATATATTTCCTGCACCGTGTATAGTCTTATCCTCAAACCCATGCATATATTTCCTGCACCGTGTATAGTCTTATCCTCAAACCCATGCATATATTTCCTGCACCGTGTATAGTCTTATCCTCAAACCCATGCATATATTTCCTGCACCGTGTATAGTCTTATCCTCAAAACCATGCATATATTTCCTGCACCGTGTATAGTCTTATCGTCAAACCCATGCATATATTTCCTGCACCGTGTATAGTCTTACTCTGTAATGTCAAAGTGGAAGAAAAATGCTCTTACAGTATTTGTCAAACATTTACGAAAATGAAAACACATCTTAGTTAGATACGTATTCAACCCTGAGTCAATACATGTTAGAATCACCATTGGCAGTGATGACGGTTGTGAGTCTTTCCTGGTAAGTCTCTAAGAGCTTTGCACACCTTGATTATACAATATTTGCACATTATTCTTTAAAAAATGATTCATGCTCTGTCAAGTTGGTTGTTGATCATTGCTAGACAGCCATTTTCAAGTCTTGCCGTAGACTTTCAAGTCGATTTAAGTAAAAACTGTAACTAGGCCACTCAGAAACGTTCAATGTCATCTTGCTAAGTAACTCCAGTGTATATTTGGAATGGTGTATATTTGTTTTAGGTTATTGTCCTACTGAAAGGTGAATTTGTCACCCAGTGGCTGTTGGAAAGCAGACTGAACCATATTTTCCCCTAGAATTTGGCCTGTGCTTAGGTCTATTCTGTTTATTTTTATCTTAAAATAGCTCCCTTGTCCTTGCCGATAACAAGCATATCCATAACATGATGCAGCCGCCACCATGCTTGAAAATATGAAGAGTGGCACTTAGTGATGTGTTGGATTTGACCCAAGCAAGACATGGTGGTGGCTGCATCAGGACATACAGTTAGTTTCTTTGACACTTTTTTTGCAGTTTTACTTTAGTGTATTATTGCCAACAGGATTCATGTTTTGGAATATTTTTGATCGTGTATATGCTTCCTCCTTTTCACTCTGTCAAATAGGTTAGTACTATGGAGTAACTACAATGTTGTTGATCCATCCTCAGTTTTCTCTTATCACAGCCATTAAACTGTTTAAATGTCACCATTGGCATGGTGAAATCCCTGAGTGGTTTCCTTCAACTCCGGCAACTGAGTTAGGAAGGACGCCTGTATCTTTGTAGTGACTGGGTGCATTGATACACCCTCCAAAGTGTAATGAATAATCTTCACCATGCTCAAAGTGATATTCAATGTCTGCTTTTTTTATTTGTACCCATCTACCAATAGGTGCCCTTCTTTGCAATGCAGTGAAAACCCTCCCTGGTCTTTATTGTTGAATCTGTGTTTGGAATTCACTGCTCAACTGAGGGATCTTACAGATCATTGTATGTGTGGGTTACAGAGATGTGGTAGTCATTCAAAAATCATGTTCAACACTAGTATTGCACACAGTGTGAGTCCATGCAACTTAATATGTGATTGTTAAGCAAATTTTTACTCATTAACTTATTTAAACTTGCCATAACAAAGGGGTTGAATACTTATTGACTCAAGACATTTCAGCTTTTAAATTTTTATTGATTTATAAACATTTCTAAAACTAAATTCTGCTTTTACATTATTATTGTGTTTGACAAGTGACACAATCTCAATTGAATCCATTTTAAATTCAAGCTGTAACAAAAAAATGTGAAAAAATCAAAAGGGTTTGAATATTTCTGAAGGCACTGAGTAACATACACATCCCATTCACACCCTACTTATAATGTACTGAGGAACATTCACATTCTACTTATAATGTACTGAGGAATATTCACAACCCCTTATAATGTTCTGAGGAATATTCACAACCCCTTATAATGTTCTGAGGAACATTCACATCCTACTTATAATGTACTGAGGAACATTCACATTCTACTTATAATGTACTGAGGAATATTCACAACCCCTTATAATGTTCTGAGGAACATTCACATCCTACTTATAATATACTGAGGAATATTCACAACCCCTTATAATGTTCTGAGGAACATTCACATCCTACTTATAATGTACTGAGGAACATTCACATCCTACTTATAATGTACTGAGGAACATTCACATTCTACTTATAATGTACTGAGGAATATTCACAACCCCTTATAATGTACTGAGGAACATTCACATCCTACTTATAATGTACTGAGGAACATTCACATTCTACTTATAATGTACTGAGGAATATTCACAACCCCTTATAATGTTCTGAGGAATATTCACAACCCCTTATAATGTACTGAGGAACATTCACATCCTACTTATAATATACTGAGGAATATTCACAACCCCTTATAATGTACTGAGGAACATTCACATCCTACTTATAATATACTGAGGAATATTCACAACCCCTTATAATGTTCTGAGGAACATTCACATCCTACTTATAATATACTGAGGAATATTCACAACCCCTTATAATGTTCTGAGGAACATTCACATCCTACTTATAATGTACTGAGGAACATTCACATTCTACTTATAATGTACTGAGGAATATTCACAACCCCTTATAATGTTCTGAGGAACATTCACATCCTACTTATAATATACTGAGGAATATTCACAACCCCTTATAATGTACTGAGGAACATTCACATCCTACTTATAATGTTCTGAGGACCATTCACATTCTACTTATAATGTACTGAGGAATATTCACAACCCCTTATAATGTTCTGAGGAACATTCACATCCTACTTTTAATGCACTGATGAACATTCACATCCTACTTGTAATGTATTGAGGAACATTCACATGCTCAACCTTGCAGAAGTAATGTGCATTCCAATATCCAGTAATAGGCTATGATAGTATCCAAGCTGTGTTTGAGTACTCAGTTATGGGCATTAAGGCCAGGCACCACAGGATGCAATTACATTTTTCACCTACTTATCAGTTTTGAGATTTGTTGATATTTTGGTTCCTTCATTTAAAAATTTTTTTGTAAACATAGCAGTCAAATAAAAACCTGATGAAAATGTATATTTTCTATAGTTTATCATACTACTGTCATGAACATTTTAATGCATTTTAACCACTTTAAAATGGACATGCATCAATCATTTCAAAATTCACTACATTAAATTACACATAATTTAAAAGCCCATTTCATAGAGAATGTTACGAACCGGACTATATTTAGTTACTTTGAAGAGATGGTGATTGGGCTAAATGGGTGTTTGCAGTTGTTAGCCTGTATTCCGTGTACTTGTCTTCAACTGGCATTTCCCGAAAGTCAGTCTTCCCACACATTTTCCTCAGCCTCAGAAGCATCTGCATTGACCACATGTTGTCTAGTTATCCTTTAGCTATATTCTCCAGACTTGCCCAGAGGGAATTGTTGATACATTTTTTTATTATAGATAACATTTTCTTTGGAAAATTGCACCAAAAAGGAGTTTTACTTGCATGTCGCTAGTATTTTACAGATAGAAATATGAAAAATAGTATGTTTCCATAATCTGTCCTAATCTGTCATGCGGGTGTAGTGCTTGGCCTTAATAAATGAACAGATCACATCGAAAGATTGAAAATATGAAATAATCACATACAATGGACCTCAACTCGACAAATAATGGTGGATCAAAGGTCATTTATTTATCTTGACATTATTAAATTCAATCAAAACAGGTCATTCCTATTTTCTGGTCTGATGAGCACTGAGAATGCATCTATAAAAGTGAATATTTACTTGAAAATACCTTTTTTGTTTTTGCCTTAGCTTTCTCAATGCATGGGTTTCTGGCTCTCATCAAATAGGCACCTTAGTTTCACAAATAATCCCTCCCAGATAGCAGGCTATCTGTTAATGGTGGTCTTCTTCTCTGCCTGCTCCCCTAATGTAGCTCCACTGCCCATAAACAGACATTGAGTGATTAGCACTCCCCTGCCATTGACATCATTTGCATTTTAATAGACCATAATTACAACTCTGGGAAAATAAATGGCGGTTTGAAGAATGTTTGAATTACTCCGCAACTCTTTGGCCTGGCCTCGTCACAAGTTGGCAGTCAGAGCACAAGCTGTAACAAGCTGTAACGACTTCAGTGT
This sequence comes from Oncorhynchus gorbuscha, assembly GCF_021184085.1. Classification (NCBI taxonomy): domain Eukaryota; kingdom Metazoa; phylum Chordata; class Actinopteri; order Salmoniformes; family Salmonidae; genus Oncorhynchus; species Oncorhynchus gorbuscha. The sequence goes on from NC_060197.1 coordinate 33,243,046, forward strand.
TTTACATCTAAGAAGTAACTCCAATCCTAAATAACCAGTCAGGCAATAGTGTTCTATCAGTATTTAAGGCGAACTGGGTACACTTATTATTAACCTCGTCATGTGCTAAAAAGAAAGCTCAATGGAGAATCTCCATTTAAAAATTAATATTACATTTCTGATGTATTACTTAACCTGCAGAGATCATATTAAATCAAATGGTATTAGTCACATGCGCCGAATAGAACAATCTGACAGTGAAATGCTTGTTTACGAGCCCCTAACCAACAATGTAGTTTAAAAAAATAAAAAATGAATACGAAATGAAAGCAACAAGTGATTAAAGAGCAGCAGTAAAATAACGATAGCCAGACTATATACAAGGGGGTACCGGTACAGAGTAAATGTGCGGGGGCACTGGTTAGTCGAGTTAATTGAGGTAGTATGTACAGTTGAAGTAGGGAGTTTACATACACCTTAGCCAAATACATTTAAACTCAGTTTTCACTCTTCTTGACATTTAATCCAGGTAAAAATTAAATGACTTAGCTCAGTCAGGATCACCACTTTATATAAAGAATGTGAAATGCGACCAAGCTTTAACTTCCTGACTGATGTCTTGAGATGTTGCTTCAATATATCCACATAATTGTCCTTCCTCATGATGCTATCTCTTTTGTGAAGTGCACCAGTACCTCCTGCAGCAAGGCACCCCCACAAAATGATGCTGCGACCCCTGTGCTTCACAGTTGGGATGGTGTTCTTCCCCTTTCTCCTCCAAACATAACGATCAAATCAAATCAAATGTATTTATTTAGCCCTTCGTACATCAGCTGATATCTCAAAGTGCTGTACAGAGAACCCAGCCTAAAACCTCAAACAGCAAGCAATGCCGGTGTAGAAGCACGGTGGTTAGGAAAAACTCCCTAGAAAGGCCAAAACCTAGGAAGAAACTTAGAGAGGAACCAGGCTATGTGGGGTGGCCAGTCCTCTTCTGGCTGTGCCGGGTGGAGATTATAACAGAACATGGCCAAAATGTTCAAATGTTCATAAATGACCAGCATGGTCGAATAATAGTAAGGCAGAACAGTTGAAACTGGAGCAGCAGCATGGCCAGGTGGACTGGGGACAGCAAAGAGTCATCATGTCAGGTAGTCCTGGGGCATGGTCCTAGGGCTCAGGTCCTCCGAGAGAGAGAAAGAAAGAGAGAAGGAGAGAATTAGAGAACGCACACTTAGATTCACACAGGACACCGAATAGGACAGGAGAAGTACTGCAGATATAACAAACTGACCCTAGCCCCCCGACACATAAACTACTGCAGCATAAATACTGGAGGCTGAGACAGTGTGTGGTTTGCCCTGCTTTGCGATGAGGTAAGCAACTTTTTACGATGCTGTGAGGATTGGTTTGTTGATGGGTACAAAGCCGAGAACTGTCTCTCTTCACCTTGAATTCAGTGAGCGTTGTGTTCTTGTATTTTCCATTTCCATGCAGCTTAAGGAAGTGTTATCTTAGTTTTGCCGGTGCTAGACTAGAATTGCTCAACTTGGCATTGCAAATCATGCAGTTAGGACGCTGACTCCCATCACGTTCGGTTATACATGTAAATCCATATTGTACATATCCGACCACATATCCGACCACTTTACTTTTTTGCTCGACATAGTAAGTATGAAGGGATTAAAATATTAAGAAAGAAATCACAAGACGTACCATCACCACAGTCAAAAACTGAGCACACCAAATTCCCTGCAGCACAGATAGGCCAAGTGATGTAGCGTAATCACCTGCAGCCAATGATGGCCAAGCGGAGCGTGTCATCACGAATCATATGAATCGGATGTTTGTCTTGACCTCTGCCAAACCCCTGAGACTGACTCACCGAACCCATGGGGTTTGATCGAACCCAGGTTAAGAACCACTGCTAGGCTGTCTCGTCGTTGTTATGTCATCTGAAAACTTAAAGATGGTTTTGGAATCATGTCTCGCTGTGCAGTCATGAGTGAACAGGGAGTACAGGAGGGGATTGAGCACACACCCCTGAGGGTGGATCAGCGTGGCGGATGTGTTGTTACCTTCCCTTACCACCTGGGGGGTGGCCCGTCAGGAAGTCCAGGATCCAGTTGCAGAGGGAGGTATTTTGTCCCAGGGTCCTTTGAGCTTTGAGGGTACAGTGATGTTGAATGCTGAGCTGTAGTCAATGAATAGCATTCTCACATATTCTCACATGTTCCTTTTGTCCAGGTGGGAAATGGCAGTGTGGGGTGCAGTAGAGATTGCATAATCTGTGGATCTGTTAGGGTGGCATGCAAATTGAAATGGGTCTCGCGTTTCTGGGATAATTATGCAGTGACCAGCCTTTCAAAGCACTTTGTGGCTACAGACGTGAGTGCTACGGGTCTGTAGTCATTTAGGCAGGTTACCTTAGTGTTCTTGGGCACAGGGACTATGATGGTCTGCTTAAAAAAATATGGTATTACAGATTCGGAACAGGGAGAGGTTGAAAATGTCAGTGAAGACACTTGCCAGTTGATCAGTGCATGCTCGGAGTACACATCCTGGTAATCCGTCTGGCCCTGCAGCCTTGTGAATGTTGACCTGTGTAAAGGTCTTACTCACATCGGCTGCGGAGAGCGTGATCATACAGTCTTTCGGAACAGCTGGTGCTCTCATGCATGTTTAAGTGTTATTTTTCTCGAAGCGAGCATAGAAGTAGTTTTGCATGTCTGGTAGGCTCGTGTTCCTGGGCAGCTCTCGGCTTTGCTTCCCTTTGTAGTCTGTAATGGTTTGCAAGGCCAGCCACATCCGACGAGCATCGGAGCCTGTGTAGTACGATTCGATAATAGTCCTGTAACGACGCTTTGCCTGTTTGATGGTTCATCGGAGGGCATAGCAGGATTTCTTATAAGCTTCCGGGATAGAGTCCCGCTCCTTGAAAGCGGCAGCTCTATCCTTTAGCTCAATGTGGATGTTGCCAACAACGTCCTTGATGAACTTCTTGATAAATCCATTGACTGCTGTGGTGTACTCCTCAATACCATTGGAGGAATAATGGAACATATTCCAGTCTGTGCTAGCAAAACAGTCCTGTAGCTTAGCATTTGCTTTATCTGACCACTTTTTTATTGATCAAGTCACTGGTGTTTCCTTCTTTAATTTTGACTTGTAAGCTGGAATCATCAATGGGGTTCGGTTAACCTGTCAGCCGAAAGCCGAAATGCTGTAAGCAAGAGTGACAACAGAATAACACTCACCCAGACCTAATCTTTCATTTGAGGATTATCAGATTAGAGTACCCAGGTTGTTTATAGGCTTGGTGACTATCAAAAAAGTTGATCTGTCAAGTTTATCTTTACACTTGTCGCGCCGAGACGGTGCTGGCCTTACAGTGGGCTGTGTAGGGAGATAAGACAGGTCTGAATGGAGCTTGAAAACGAGAAATTGGTCAACATTTAACTGGGCCGACACTTTATCTAGTTTGAGAATGGACCCCACCAAAAGCCTGACCGGCCTGTCAGATTCTTCCAATTCCCTTGACCCTGTGTGTGTAGCCCCTTTTTTATTTAGCTGGGAGATAAAGAAATATTGCTCAGTTTAGTCTCAGGCCAATAGTACAGATGGACAACTTTGAAAGGAAGTGCTATCTGTGTGTCAGTGTTAATTCTAAGAATTTGATGATATGAGTTTCGGGTCTATCAAAGCAAGCCAACCCTCAAGGAAGTGCAGAGGTTGCTAATTCAGGCTAACTACCTGTCTACTTTGGCTCTATCACAGCCTCTCAAAAAAAAATGCCAGAAAGATTGAGTAACCGCGAGAGGGGAGATGACTATCTTTATAAATCCACTATTATCCGATTTGCAAGTCAAGGTGCAAAAGTTTTGAGATCGTCTGTGGCAGGCTGTGAAGTTGGATTCACTATTACTCTGGAGGTGGCCAACGCTGTGCGAACTCTCTGACTTACAATGAACTGTCTGACTGACAATGATGAGTACATTGTGCCAAAGGCCTACTAGCAAATATAGCAGTACGATTCCAATCATTTGAAACATTACTGACTTACAATATTAGTTTCTTATCCAGATCAAGTCTCCATGTGATATTTCTTTTGATTGACTAGACTCATAACCCTTAGATTTGTTTAGAACGTTGAGACTTTAGAGAATTTCCTCTTGCCTTCCCCACAGGAGAGCGGCAAGATACCTACTGAGGCAAGATGAATCAATTTATGGCCAATGCTTTTGTTTGCGCTTAGTCCGCAACTCAATCATAGCATGAAGGTAAATGGAAGGAGCTTGGAATATTGGTGAACATTAATTTTCAGTTTTTCATTTAGAAAATCTATTATCTCAGAAGAGGTGACAAAGTAGGGATGAACAAAACTTTTTTGCAGGCTCTGATTATAGTGAGCGGGCTTGGTGGAATAATCTTTGGGATACAGGGGGTCCACCTATTGAAACCAATAGGATGTAACGACTTACTCAGGTAAATCTTTGAATAGGAGCCAACATGCAAGAGGCCATGACAAAACAGTATAAAAATATAAACTATGGGCAGCATCAACAATGATCTTGTTGTTGGTTTGTTGAACTGACTACAACATACATTAAATACACACTAAATATGTAGTCACTTCAGCTTGTATATATAGAACGACAGTACCATACTGTGTGTGCTTGCATGGAGCTCACATAGCATTTCCACCTGTGATTCACCAGTTTTCAAATGGAAAATGGTAGTTGTAACTATGAAGCTAAATCGTTTGTATTTCATTTAACTCATTTTACTGTAGCTTTTCAATAGAACATGTGTGACAAAAGTTCTGTCGTTACTTCATGTGGAGATTTCCATGTAATTCATAAGGCATTCACCCACACGTTAGCTTCATGCCACAGTACTTGTGGATCATCCAAATCCCTTGGAATGCAGGGGCATTGCAAAGGCCAAGCAACATACGCTCGTATCCAGCCAAGACCTGGCCTTTTCTTTCAAATCAGGGCCAACGGAGCTTCAGCTCAAAGACATAATAAGGCTTTCCCCTTTTTCCTTCATTAGCATTTTATTTATGTCACACAGCACCAGTTTGTCACTCCCGGCCAAAGTGATTCATTCACCTGGCGAGCATATTATTTTGGTGAATACAGTCGCTATAAATTTCTCTCATATTTCACGCCAAAGGTTTATTGAGAATAACGCCCATTTCCAATTGCCAAAATATTCAAAATATTGGATATTCTGTATTGTGTGAATGACTTCCTGGAATTATATTATGACTCTGAGCAGTATTTATGCAAAATGTGCATGACTTGCAAGTCTAATAGACAGCCTGCCGGTAGAAGTGTGTCAGATTTAAACGAGTGTCGGGGGGAACCAAGAGAAATGGGACCCTCTTATCTGATTGTATTTACATGCAGATGGAATCCCTCAGGTTGAATTTGCCTGTGTGCTGGAGTGAGACTTGTGGACATTCATGCCTCTCTGGCCCACAAAATGACCATTCACCATGCTCTTCTTTCAAGTAATGACTTTTGGCTTGTACCGTTTAAGTTTGCAATTAATTCAAACAGTGTCTGAAATCCAAGGTAGTCATGTGTATCGTGTTACTCAGATACCAAAGCATGTAATTACTTTTGGATTAATAAAATAGTCACTGCTCGGAGTTCAGTGACCTGAAATGGAGATGACAATCTGAAGTCTGATGGGTTCTGATGATTAGGGTCAAACCCAAAGAGATAGCATAGCATGTGATGATATCAGAGGTCACCGTTGACTACAAGAGCAACAATATGTGAAACATAATGATTGATTGATCTGTATACTTTCTATATTGATTGATTGATTGCTTGCTTGCTTGATTTATTTGATATGCTTTCCGCCGCAGATACAATATATTGGTCTGAATTTCACTAGTAGCTGAATAGAAGAGTCACATACAAAACACTATTGCAACTGAATAAGGCCAAAGTGCACCTGTAAAGTGTAATGTCAAATGAATGAAGTTGAAACTGTTCAAGGCCATATAATTGTTCCTGGCCCCAGTATTCCCAAACAGCTTACCCAAGGAGCAGGTGAAGCCCTTAACAAGGCCTTTTGTCAAATAGCATGGCAAATCAGTTACTCTCAATGACAGAATCCAGACCCTCAATGACAGAATCCAAGGACTAAAGCCAACGCTTTGATATTTGTGGTGAACTCTCCTTGACCCGGCGCATTCGTTTGATCCTTGTTCTCTCCCACGGTGCTAAATTCACATTTAGTATCATTAGTGATGGAGAAAAATGTGTTTTGGCAGCGGAATATATTGCCTTGCATTAGGCTTTAGGCATCTCGTTTGAGTCATTTTGACAACATAAAGCTAGCAGGGAGTCTATTTAGGCATTCAATTTAATATTTGCATTGGGTTTTACCCTCCCACAGGACTCTTCTCCCAAGCTGTAGGACTCACATTTAGGCAGATGGTTTGAGTCTCAGAGATGTATTATATACAAGGGGTAGGCAAATGGCAGGTCCAGGACAGGCAGAGAGCAGTAATCCTAATAAGAGTCAGGCAGGCGTAGAACGGCAGGCAGGCTCAGGGTCAGGGCAGGCTAAAGCCGGACGGAACCGGGAAGACTAGAACACACACTAGAGAGAAGGAATAACATTGAAAAAACACACTGGGACGACTTGACAAGACCAGACGAATTGGCAACAGACAGACAGAAAATGCAGGTATAAATACACAGGTGATAATGGGGAAAATCAGAGACAACTAGCGGGAGTAGAGACGAGCACAAGACAGGTGGTCAGGGTGTGACAGTAAGAGTTCCTTTTTTTTTTACCAATACATAACTTCTTATTGTTCCTAATTAATAACTAGTTCATTTATAACGTATGAATTGGATAATTTAGGCATTAGGCATCATTATAGTATATTAAGGAGAGACATTTGTTAAACTCTCCATATAATTATCCAATTAAACAAACGCAAACAGATGCAGGCCTATAGCCACTGTAGTAGTTTTCAGTTCCGTTGTACTACAGACAGCCACGTGGGGCACGCTCGTTTTGACCCACAGGGGGACAAAGCGGGCGGATCACTAAGAGCGAGGTGGTATAATGACTTGTAACAAACCACTTCTTCTAAATCAGTGCAAAGTTCTCTGGTTCGACAGTAAAGATCAACAATGTTAATATTAAGCTTAATACTTGCTTAACTACATTTGAAATGTTTCTTTATGATGAGCAACTTACTCTACAACCTACTGTACAACGTTGCATCGCTGGAGCCCAACCCACCAAATCCTGAAAAACATGAGAACAAAAGACAGTGTCCTGAATGGAATCCCTTTCGCTACCAGAGGCAAGTGCAGTCTGTCCAACAGATGTCTCCCACATGGAGTGGACACAACTCATTTGTGGTTATTTTCCCAAATATTTATTTCTCAGGTTGGTAAAAGAAAACAGCTGTTAGCCCAACTGCCTGCTGGTTGTGTTCCTGGGCTGTGTTTGACAATACACCAGCTCTTGGCACCCTGGACATGAGCTCAGGTGCAATACCCTGTGAGCCATTTGGTACACCAACTCATGTGGCTTCGCTATGGAGGCTGATGAGGCCCGCACCTGGAGATCCCTCTGCTACAACCAATGTGCGGGCTGGATCCCACCGGAGACACCGGTGTGCAGGCTGATATGGTCAAGCTGTTGCTGGGGATTGACAGTGACTCCAGTCCTGTCACTCTCTCTCTCATATGTTAATTCAATTAGGATGGCTAAGAATTCCTCTGACAATATGTAGCCTGACAAATTGACCAAATATGCTGTTCATGTACTGTATGTATATCACAACAGATAATCAGATATAAAACAGAATGGATGATACAATAAATGACTTCCTCAGACAAACTCTTGATATTTCTTGTCTTTTTAGGACCTTCAAAGTTTCTGTATTAAAGCCTGAGGTGACATCTAGGATCTAGGTCTAGGATCTAGGTCTTTTCCTGGTCATAATATAATATAATTTTAAACAAAATAGTACTTACATCATTATAAAACAGATGTTGTGGATGCCTTTGATTCAGTTTTTGTCTGGTGCGGCGACTGTCATGTCCTTGAATGGGTTGTTACTTTTGGTAGCTGTGAGTTTTCATTCCAGATTCCGCTTAAAATAGGAACAGATGATTTAAGATTCGGAGAACATAATGAAGAGTGACAATGTTTGTGGGCGTGGTGAGCGATGTAAAAGCACCAAAATGCTTCCTAATCCTCTCCTTCATTCCCCCTTTCTCCAGTGGCATTCTGCCCACCCCATAGTAAATTCATTACATGGGCTGTGGCCCCAAAATACCACCATGAGCAATCTGTATGTTTCTAACTAAGGATGCCGCTGAACACTCGTGTGTACCATCGTCGAAGCTCTACTTTATTGCGTTTCTTTTTTTGTTGTTGTATATTCTTCTCCGCAAAACACTACAAAATTGCTAGCGCTAACTCCGTCCCCTAATGCTAGCGTTGGAGCATGTTGGCCCAGCATTGTAAGATCGCAATAGTCTATTAAGAGTTCATGCTTTTTGATCCCCAAAATATAAGTTCCACGCTGTGAACATTGCAGATAGAGGTGTATTAAATAGAGATGACATGATTCGACGTGACATTTAAGCATCTACAATCTACATCACATATTATCTGAATGCAATGCTGTACCCCGTGATTGCAAGCCTGGTTATACACTAGGTGCCCATCGCCGATGACTTTGGATGAGGCAGTTGTAGAGTTCTTGTGTGTGCGTGCGTTTGTGCATGGCTGTGTGTATGCACCTGTATGATGGAGTTGAAGAGAGGTTATAGGCTCTCTTCAACATTTATTTTGGCAAACAGGATATTCTCAGTAACAGACTGTCTGTTCAGCAGTCTTCAGGATCCATCCATAATTGCCAGTCATCGCTCCTGCCTGAACATATTGACAACCATAAATCTCACAGTGTCGGATGGGCACATCCACAGATATCCGTCGCGAGACGTCTCAATGATGAGCTGGATCCGACATAGGGCTCAGCGTTGCAGGTCAGACTGAGCAAATGTCATAGATGGATCTGTTGACACTTTGTTCTGCATATCTCTATTTAATGATATTATATTTCAATTCCCGGGCAAAGAAAACACCATGACCCAAAGCAGTCATTTGTAACGAGCCATTCTGCAACAGACTGCAGCTTCCTTGGTGGTATGGTATTGTAATTACCCTGCGTATGACACACAGTTTGACAGGGTTTTTGTTTGTTTCCTCATATGCTACAACTGTTGACACTATGTGAATTTGTTTTTCACTTGATGATGTTCATATACAAAACTGATTGTCTGATCGGCATTCACCGTAATCTATGGTTTCACCAATGAAAGTGTGATGTTTAAAAATATGTCCCTGTGTGACTTTGATAGCACTGATGCTGTGTCAACAATATTCTGGTCCATTTATTTAAAAAAATCTATTCAAGTTTCTCAGAGCCTCGCTACGAAACCATTGGGTTCAAATGGATAAAATCTGACAAATAAGGTTTACTGGTGAGGAGCTGTCATTGTTGTGACTTTAAACAGTCATATTGAACATTGAATTTGGTCATGCATCTCCATTGTGTCAATCTCCACTTCCTGATAGAAAGTGAAAGAAGACAAATGGGACATCCTCCCATTACAGAAGCAACTGCAAATCTGTTTCAGGACAGCACTTTGCTTAATTTCCAACATCGCCCCGAGCGTCAACCCATCTTTTAATGCAGTTTTAAAAGTATTGAGAGCATTGGATACTTTCAATAGTCTGTGTACAGTTGTTGGCCATCCCAATTCATATGCCACAGAATGAAAAGGTTATCATTTTAATGGAAGGACAGTCGGGTTGAGGAAGGGACAAAGAGGTCAACAGAACTGGAGTAAGTGGCCCCTCGGGGTACCACACCAGGCAATTGAAAAGGCCCCTCATAGAAAAGCCAGAGGAAATTGATTTGTGCATTATTAATGTTCAAGTGCATGGTAATGCTAGTGCTTGACCCAGTAGTGGACCTGTCCAAACAGATTAGGGGCCTTTGGAAAATTGGACTGTATGTGACTGTGCGCATTCGGTTGATCAAAGTCTCGCAATATTTCACCTCAATAACATTAGTTCCTTGACCAAAACACCCAAGGGTCATATATATATATATATTTGATTAAACAATGGCAAGCCTGTTTTACATAGTTGCAGGGGCGTACATAAGGACCACACTTCATCAGCTATTAAGAAAACATCCATAAGCATGTTATAAACAGTCAGCGCTGTACAAACCAACACAAATCCAATTTCATTTGTCACATGCGTCGAATACAACGGGTGTAGATTTAACCATGAAATGCTAGCTTACACGCCCTTACCAACGATGCAGAGTTAAATAATAATACAAAAATAGCAACACAAGATTAATAAAATACGTTAGAATGAAGCTAGAAACAGGGAGAACCAGTACCAGATCAATGTGTTGTACGAGATATTTGAGGTAGATATGTACATGAAGGCAGGGTAAAGTCACTAGACATCAGGATAGATAATAATAAGGTATTTGAGATAGATATGTACATGAAGGCAGGGTAAAGTGACTAGACATCAGGATAGATAATAATAAGGTATTTGAGATAGATATGTACATGAAGGCAGGGTAAAGTCACTAGACATCAGGATAGATAATAATAAGGTATTTGAGATAGATATGTACATGAAGGCAGGGTAAAGTGACTAGGCATCAGGATAGATAATAATAAGGAATTTGAGGTAGAGGTACATGAAGGCAGGGTAAAGTCACTAGACATCAGGATAGATAATAATAAGGAATTTGAGGTAGAGGTAAAGTCATGATCAGGATAGATAATAATAAGGTAAAGTCACTAGACATCAGGATAGATAGATAATAATAAGGAATTTGAGGTAGAGGTACATGAAGGACATCAGGAATTTGGGTAAAGTCACTGAAGAGTCATCAGGATAGATAATAATAAGGAATTTGAGGTAGAGGTACATGAAGGCAGGGTAAAGTGACTAGGCATCAGGATAGATAATAATTAGAGTAAAATAAAGAACAAAGTAGCAGCAGCAAATTATGAGGGTAAAAGTGTGTGTGTGCATCCGTGCGTGTATGTGTGTTTGTGTTGTGTCGGTGTGTGCGTGCGTATTTAGAGTATGTGAATGTTTGTGGGTTTTGTGTGAGAGTGTGTAAATATACATCATGCAGTACATTTGGAAAGTGTTGAGACCCCTTGACCTTTTCCACATTTTGTAACGTTAAAGCCTTACTCTAAAATGTATTCAATTGTTTTTACACACAATACCTCATAATAACAAAACAAAAAATATATATATATTTTTTTGAAAATGTACGACAATATCACATTTACATAAGTTTTCAGACCCTTTATTCGGTACTTTGTTGAAGCACCTTTGGCAGCGATTACAGCCTTGAGTCTTCTTGGGTGTGATGCTACAAGCTTGGCACATCTATATTTGGGGAGTTTCTCCCATTCTTCTCTGCAGATCCTCCCAAGGTTGACTATCACTAAACTTTTAGTTTTTATCAAAGATTCTCTGTAATTAGTATTATGCGATTAAACTGATTAATCATGTAACTGTAATTAACTAGGAAGTCGGGGCACCAAGGAAAATATTCAGATTACAAAGTTATAATTTCCTAATATAATAATTATAATATAATTTCCAGATATTTTATATCTGATCAATTAGTATTTGAATTAATGAATTATTTACTTCACTTCACGTTAGTCTCATTCCAAACGTCGTAAATTGTTGCTTATCTGCACGAACCCACTCTTCACTATGAGTCATCCATACATCAATTGTCTTAAATCATTAATTTATTAACGAACTAAACAATCACAGATGTGCACACACAAACAAACATAGTAAATATGGTTACAAGAAATGATAGGGGAATGTGCCTAGTGGGCTAAACTGGCATGGCTGCTTGTTAGACAAAAGGGAAGTGGGGGTCGACTGAGAAGTCACTACAGAGTTGATAATTATAAGAATTGAAATGCTAATCCTTTACACATGAATGCTCACTCATGCGGGAACAATTGCAATCAATATATATATTTACGCTCAGTGTGTCATCTTGATCGCTGTTGAAAAGTTAGTTTCTGTTGGAGAGTTTCTGTCCTCTCGCACTCTCTGTCGTGGGTAGTTCAGAGTGACATTCATTCATGTTGTTGTAGAATGGATGTTTCGGAGGGGCCTTTTCATTCTTTGCCTTCAATGATACCGAATTCCTAGCTGCAGACGAGTAATTAATATCAAAGACGTGTTCTTATTCTGTCGATATCGATAGTCTAAGAGTTTAACCACGCGGTATGGTTAAAAGATTCAGCAATCGTCTGCAACCTTTGTCCTCTCGTGATTGAGAGAAAACATGGTCTGTAACCTTTGTCCTCTCGTAATGGAGAAAAACATGGTCTATAACCTCTGTCCTCTCGTAATGGAGAAAAACATGGTCGGTTGAGAATTTCTCAAAGTTGGGGTTTTATTCAGAAGTTGCAGAAAAGGGCCTGTCCCAGGATGCCTGACGCTAACTGGGCTCATGGGCGGTCCTCTGATTTAGTTAAACTCAAAAGGGAATTGGAGTTTCCTTCATTAAACAGTCCAAAATCACATTACACAATTTTACAAACAGTATCATCCTCACTCATTCATCTTATACAACAATTATGTGTAAACCTCATATCTGAAGCTATTATATAAACAGCGTTATGGTAATGTGGCCGCACCGTCTCCCATGAGTTTTACCAAGTTGTAACAAACGGACCAGTTCGTAGCTGGATTCTTCACCGATCTTTTATACCTTCCCCGGAACATAAATGTTGTTCGGACCTCAAGTTCTGTCAGGTGGAAGAAATTCCTTTGTTCTCTATGAAACTTCACTCTGTCTTTATAATGTATGTCTATGAGGAAAGATCTTCCTGGAATTTACGACCTCTCTGACCACAGCAGCCTAGTTGAAGGAGGCAGGGGGAGGCAGGGAGAGGGGGATGGGGCTTGCTGTACCCAAAGAGGGCAACGCCATGACAGTTGGATGAGAAATGTTCAGGTCTCTCCAGAGATGTTCGATCGGTTCAAGTCCGTGTTCTGGCTGGGCGTCTCAAGGACATTCAGAGACATGTCCCGAAGCCACTCCTGCATTGTCTTGGCTGTGTGCTTAGGGTCATCGTCTTGTTGGAAGGTGAACCTTTGCCCCAGTCTGAGGTCCTGAGCGCTCTAGAGCAAGTTTTCATCTATGATCTCTCTGTACTTTGCTCCGTTCATCTTTCCCTTGATCCTGACAATTGTCCCAGTCCTGCCGCTGAAAAACTTCTCCACAGCATGATGCTTCACCATAGGGATGGGGCCAGGTTTCCTCCAAACGCTTGTCATTCAGGTCAAAGAGTTCAATCTTGGTTTTATCATACCAGATAATCTTGTTTCTCATGTTCTGAGAGTCATTAGGTGCCTTTTTGCAAACTCATAGTGGGCTGTCATGTGCTTACTAAGGAGTGGCTTCTGTCTGTCCACTCTTCCATAAAGGCCTGATTGGTGGAGTGCTGCAGAGATGGTTGTCCTTCTGGAAGGTTCTCCCATCTCCAAAGAGGAACTTTGGAGCTCTGTCTGAGTGACAAACGGGTTCTTGGTCACCTCCCTGACCAATGCCCTTCTCCCCCTATTGCTTAGTTTGGCCGGGCGGCCACTTATAGTCTTGATTGTTCCAAATTGCTTCCATTTAAGAATGATAGAGGCTACTGTGTTCTTAGGGACCTTCAATGCTGCAGAAATGTTTTGGTACCCTTCCCAGATCTGTGCCTCGACACAATCCTGTCTCGGAGCACTACGGGCAATTGCTTCGACCTCATGGCTTGGTTTTTGACATGCACTGTCAACTGTGAGACCTTGTATAGACAGGTGTGTGCCTTTCCAAATGATGTCCAATTAATTTAATTTACCACAGGTGGACTGAATACTTATGTAAATAAGTAATGTATGTTTTTTATTTTTAATACATTTCAAACATTTCTAAAAACCTGTTTTAATTTTGTCATGATGGGATATTGTGTGTGGATTGATGAGGAACATGTTTTATTTAATCAATTTTCGAATAAGGCTGTGAAGCAACAATATGTGGAAAAAGTCTAGGGATCGGAATACTTTCCGAATGCACTGTATAGTCTCATGTGTGTACACAGAGTCAGTGCAGATAGTCTTGGTTACCATTAAATAACTATATAGCAGTACTATGGCAATTTAGGAGTCTTATGACTTGGGGGTAGAAGCTGTTTCTGAGCCTGTTGGTCTGAGAGCCGCGATGCTCCGATAACATTTGCAGGATGGTAGCAGAGTGAACAGTCTATGGCTTGGGTGGCTGATGTCTTTGGCAATTTTTCAGGTACCACCTGTTATAGAGGTCCTTGATGGCAGGGAGCTCGGCTCCAGAGATGTACTGGGCTGTCCTCGCCAACGTTTTGAGGATCCATGGCCTGATGATAACTATTTTCAGCCTCCTTAGGGGGAAGAATCGCTCTTCATGACTTTCCGGGTGTGTGTGGACCATGTTAAGTCTTTAGTGATGTGGATGCCAAGGAACTTGAAACTCTCGACCCACTCCACTACCGCCCTGTCGATGTGGATGAGGATGCGCCCTCATCCTTTCTGCTGTAGTCCACAATTAGCTCCTTGGTCTTACTGACGTTTAGGGAGAGATTGTTGTCATGGCACCACACTTCTCAGTCTTATTGCCGTCGGTGATCAGGCCTACCCACATCGTGTCGTCAGCAAACGTCTTGCGTGGCCACACAGTTGTGTGTGAACAGGGAGTACAGAAGGGACTAAGCACACACCCTTGAGATGCCCCAGTGTTGAGGGTCAGTATGGCAGAGGTGTTGTTACCTACCCAAACCACCTGGGGCACATCCCGTCTGAAAGTCCAGGATCCAGTTACAGAAGGAGGTGATCATTCCCAGAGTCCCCAGCTTGGTGATGAGCTTGGAGGGGACTGTGGTTTTGAACGCTGCACTGTAGTCTATTAACAACATTCTCACACAGTTATTTTCCCTTTTGGGTGAGGGCATTGTGAAGTGCAATTGAGATTGTGTCATCTGTGGATATGTTGGGGCGGTATGCGATTGAAGTGGGTCCATGGTGTCTGGGATGATGGTGTTGATGTGTGTCATAATTAATGGTAACCCAGACTATCTGCACTGACTCTATGCACACTTGCCTGCCTTTCAAAGCACTTCATAATTGTAGATGTTAGTGCTACAGTGTGATTGTCATTTAGGCAGGTTTTGGGGATGTTAGTTTTTTAAATGACGGGTTAGCATCCATTTGCAGGTTTCTCTTCACAAAGATCAAAAGCCGTTTCATTTATTTGTCTGTTCCGCCTTCAAATAGTGTTTTATTCAGTCTACCTTATTCTGGCTTGCGAACATTACATCAGTCAACTATGACAGAGACAGGCAATGAGAATGATTTACTTGTCATTCTTTGTTGAGATTGCAATGTCTAGCAATGAGAAACCAGTTGACTGATGACTTGCCTTGAGGGACTTTGTGGTCTAACTCTTGAAAGCTGATCAACACAGATGTAACGATTCACTGGTCGCAACCCGGTTCAAATTTTTCAGATATGAGTGCATTGATACATGGCACCCCTAACCAATCTTACGTATGATTTTATTTTGATTGTTCAGGTTTACCATCATCAAAAGTATTTATTTTGTTTTGCTTGTGTCATGTCTTTGACTATGCCGGATTAAGTGATATGATATGCTATTCTATAAAATAATTTCTCGGGCTTCCCGGGTGGCGCAGTGGTTAAAGGCACTGTACTGCAGCACCAGCTGTGCCACCAGAGACTCTGGGTGTGCGCCCAGGCTCTGTCATAACCGGCCGCGTCCCTGACGTCCGTGGGGCAACGCACAATTGGTCTAGCGTTGTCCGGGTTAGGGAGGGTTTGGCCAGTAGGGATATCCTTGTCTCATCACGCACCAGCGACTCCTTTGGCGGGCCGGGCACAGTGCGCGCTAACCAAGGTTGCCAGGTGCACAGTGTTTCCTCCGACACATTGGTGCGGCTGGCTTCCGGGTTGGATGCATGCTGTGTTAAGAAGCAGTGTGGCTTGGTTGGGTTGTGTATCGGAGGACACATGACTTTCAACCTTCGTCTCTCCCGAGCCCGTACGGGAGTTGTAGCGATGAGACAAGATAGTAGCTACTAAACAATTGGATACCACGAAATTGGGGAGAAAAAGGGGTAAAATTCAAAACAAAAATAAATAAATAATAATAATAATAATTTCTCTGTAATTAATATGACCTGATTCAGCTAATCAGGTAAATGTAATTAACTAGAAAGTCAGGGCACCGCGAAGGAATGTTTATATAGTTGTTATCTTACGAATAAACTAATAAATACCTAGTAATCTTTTACATCAGTAGTAGTCAATATTTAATCCTCACCTTATTCAGTCTCATCTGAAAGTTGTAAATTCTTGGTTATCTTCACGCACCCTGGCTAAGAAGTTGAATCAGCAATACAAAATTTGGTTTAATTATTTATTTACTCAAACCTAAATAATCACACAGAATTACATGTACACAGAATAGGTCATACAATGAATACTCATTGTCATAAAGGAAAACGTCCCTAGCGGACGGAACAGATATGACGGCTGGTTACACAAAGAAAGGGGGTTGGGTTTGAATGAAAGAGTGGGAAGACAGAGTAACAAAGGGAGAAGCTATGCTATCGTAAATACAGTATCTTATGCATTCTAAATAACCGCCCACTTGAAAAAGGAAAATGCAATAAATATTTACTCTGAGCTGCGCTTCAGTAGATTGGTCATAGATAGAATGCCGGGTTATACAGCATGTATGTCCTGTCCTCTGAAGGATGTCTAGTGGTGAATTGGAGTGTGGTAGAATGGATACTTTGTCCGTCCTCTTCTAGCCCACGTTTACAAATTGCTGCGGCTAACTCAATCGGCAAGGAGGTATCACTTCTTTAGTGAATAAGACTTCAAAGTTCACACCAAGTTGCCATACTTTTAGCTCATGCTTTATTCTGGCTGGTATAGTTGAAATTCATCTTTCGGCGTGTTGATCATCATCTTCACGTTGAAATTCGATGCTAATTTCGTTAGGTTCTTGTCTTAACCCTTTCAACGTGGAGACCGACGTCCTCTCGTCCTTAGAACACAAAGTTGGATTTTCGTCAACGGGCTTATATCCGGGTGAAGAGAAGGGAGTGTTTCATAGTTTACAACCAATGTCTGTTCACTTGTGCGGGGCCTCTGAGTGAACAGAGTTTCTCTATGACAAACCGTTCTCTCATTTAAGAAGCTAAAATTACATTTAATCTTTTCACAAACAGTTTCATATTTAAACAGGCCAACGTCATTCCACTTGTAACCATCAGTATATATGTAATTTTTTTGATGAAAAGGGTAAAGTGAATCATTTCATAACAAGGATAATAAGGACAGCAATCAGTTTTGCAACTCGCACTGTCTAAAGTTGGAGAAGAAGAGCTCACTCCGAGTCCATCAAAACATCCAAATGGTCTAAACCATTACATTATGAGAAGGGGTTGAAATACAAAGTTGTGCTCTGTATTCATTGGCAAATGTTTTCCAATAAATTACTAACTCTTAAGATTTTTAATGGGTGGGAAAGCAAACATTGTCCCCCCAACTGTTGGTGGGGTGGTACACACACGCACGCACGCACGCACGCACACACACACGCACACACACACACACACACACACACACACACACACACACACACACACACACACACACACACACACACACACACACACACACACACACACACACACACACACACACACACACACACACACACACACACACACAGAGAAGTCGGCTCAGACAGATCCATCGTAGAGTGGCCCATCTCATGAGCTCCATCAGCAGTAGATTATAATTTAAATTGGAAAATTAATTTGTTAATGTAACAAATGTTAGTGAATCGAATCATATCGCAATGAACCGAATTGCATCGATTCGTTCCTTTAATCAAACCCGAATCACACCGATATATATCGGATCCATTTGAAAGGGATCGATGCACATCCCTAATGATCAATATATTAGTCAGTGCTAGACATTCAGTGTTGAATTTTTAACTTTTTCAATCTTCATCATACTCCTTTACAACCCCAACCACCTCAAAATGACATACTGAGTGTTTAAGACATCTACTCTTCTGCCCTCTCTGTGTACTTCGTATGCTCATTTCAGCTGCCCCTGCCGAAGAAATTGGTTGATGAGCACTGTAGCGCTCTCCCGATCCCAATGCCCACCTAAAGAAGATTAACTGAAATGTTCACTGACATTTCTGGGGCTCTGGGAAACTTGCAGAACAAATATCAGAAAGTCGCTAGACTCACTAGATTCGCCATTCTCTTTGCGTATGATACAAAGACATAAAGTGATTGCTTTGCGCTACCGGACGCACCACAGTATTTGACAAAAGACTGGCAGCTATATTTCCCGTTGATAATGGGGCATGTATGCATTAAACTCTGGCACTGAGAGAAATGGGAAAGGCCACCTGGGTAGAGGCCGCATACGGGAGGATATGGAGGGAAAAAAGGTGCTTCATATATCAGCTGTCAGATACCAGCTGACTTGACAGCTTCAGAATGCCAGTGTAGTTTATTGTCTTTCGCAAGGCGAATGTGAAAGCTGCTACATTTGGCCCCAGCAGTGACATTAGTGGGAACTTTGTATCTCAATGCTAATCTGCATGCAACCCAGCAGTGATATGTACCTTTAGGCAGCAGTAAAAGTGACTGGGTAGCAGGATAAATAATAATAATAATAGTAATATCAGCAGTGTGTACAGTATAGGTGAATATGTGTGTATGGGTGACGGTGATGAGAAAATGGCTAATATGACAGGCCTGTGGTTGTCAGGCAGGTCATGAAAAATATGATGGATACCTTATACAGTTAATAAAGATTGTTTTAGCGGGTGTGTCTAGTACTAGGAGCAGTGTAGAGAGCATCCAAAGATAGCTAGTGTAGCTGTCAGTTTTTTACTGAAGGACCTTGGAATATTTGTACAACACTCCCCCTCTCTCACTAGCACCATGGGCCCCGTAGCTCATCGGCTGCCAAGCTGCAGTCACACAGGGAGTCCACTGCTTATTTTCTCTGCCCTCTACTTGACCATATGGAGCACGAGGGTCATAGTGACACTGTGTATCAATGGTGTGTGTGTGTGTGTGTGTGTGTGTGTGTGTGTGTGTGTGTGTGTGTGTGTGTGTGTGTGTGTGTGTGTGTGTGTGTGTGTGTGTGTGTGTGTGTGTGTGTGTGTGTGTGTGTGTGTGTGTGTGTGTGTGTGTGTGTGTGTGCGTGCGCGTGCGTGCGTGCGTTTGTGTGCGTGCGTGCGTGTGCATGTAGATTTGGCACAAAGATAATTTTGCTGACATTAGCATTTTTGCTATAGCCAAGAATACTTGTTCGTATATCCCCTCGATAAGAATTTAGATCCAGAAATCAGTCCATAATATATCTTCATCCTCAACTGGGGCGGCAGGTAGCCTAGTGGTTACAGAGCTGGGCCAATAACCAAAAGGTTGCTGGATCAAAACCTTGAGCTGACAAGGTAAACATGTGTCATTCTGCTCCTGAAAAAGGCAGTTAACCCACTGTTCTTAACTGACACACCTAGATAAATAATGTATTTCTTTTTAAATATCCTTTACTGAAGTTGGCTAAATGTGATGATTCTTTCACAAGACTTGCCCAACAATTCCATATTACCATATTCATCATTTGAACGTCAGACAAGACACCGGAATGCCAGATATTCCCATTCACTGTGTCACCTCTGCGGATCCTAAAATCCATAATGATTCATGTAAATGCCTGGGGTCAGAGACAGTGTGTGGAGGGAGATGATGAATTGGCCTTTTTAGCACTCATTTACTGATCCGGGGTTAGCTTGTTGGGGCCACGCCGCAACACTGTAACAACTACTCATTTAATTGCCTTATTAATTCACCCATCAGAACCGTAACGACACCACCGTTAGCCGATTAATCTCCAAATTTGATTTAGCCTGTTACACCCTGATCTATTTCACCTGTCTTGTGCTTGTCTCTACCCCCACCAGGTGTCTCCTATTTTCCCCATTCTCCCCTGTGCATTTACACCTGCATTTCCTGTCTGTCTGTTGCCAGTTTGTCTTGTCTCGTCAAGTCGTCCTAGCATGTTTTCCCTTCTCTGTAGACTGTGTTCGAGTCTTCCCGGTTCCAAACGGTTTGTTTTTGCCTGCTAGCTGCTTGACTCTTATTAGGATTACTGATCTCTGCCTGTCGTGGACTTGCCATTTGCCTACCACTGGTATATAAAACATCTCTGAGACTTGAACCATCTGCCTCCAGTGTCTGCATCTGGGTCTCATCCTGTGTCGTTATATAGCCGGCCTCCACTCATCATAAGTTACTGCTTCCATTTTCAATCAATACGGTCCCCTTAGCACCTCCAGACTCCCCCAAAAGATATGCAACAGCGGGGTTGTCAAGAGAGTCAAGGCAGAGAAGATGTCCTCCCAGGCCAAAGGGCCGAACATCAATCATCCTACTGTATGTGTGTAGATGAGCAGGCTCGTACGAAAAGCCAAGGGCGTCGTGTAGCACACCGTTCTCTCAACCACCACTTTCGAATTTGCCAAAAATCTGTCCATTACTTTAGCCTGCCAGCAATGGTTATCTCACGCATTGGAGAGTTAATTATCGTAGGCACACAGCCTATTTATTTATGAGTGGCTGCCTATTCCATTCCAGCAGTGTATTTTAAACACCCTCCAACAACGCAACTCTGAAAGTCAATTATCCTTTCCCGCATTATTCAACCTGATAAATGTTGGACTAGTCCCTCTCCGACAAAAGCTGCAAATGCATTACCATCGATTTTTTTAAAAGATGGACCGGCTGTGTTCTTTTTCTCGGATACATCGTGTGGCCAGAATGTGTACCATTTCTAAGGGTACTACAGATATAAGTTAGAAATGACATCACACTGTTGTATGAAAGGTGTGGCGCAGGGAACATGAGACTAGAGACAAAGATATCCCATAGACAATAACAGGGATTGAGATTGTTAATATTACGGCAGACTCCTTGTTTGCATTGCCGGATCGGGCCGCCTTGTCCAGTGGACCTTGTCAGAATCCTCCCCGCTCTCGCCGTAGGGCAAAAGCGGGCAGCGCTGCTCACTCGAGGGGAAAGTGAACAGCTGTGCGCCTGACAGCTGGAGCAGTCATGACATCCCGTCACTGAATATCAGGCACGGCCTTGGCCGCGGAGAAGGGGTCCTTCCACAAGCTGGATCAGGCACAAGCTTCAGCCTCCCACTGAGAACAGGAACAACAACCTCCTTTTTTGTCGGTTTTATAGCGATAATGCGAGAGGAATAATGAGTTTCTCTTCGGTCTGTTGCCCATATGATGTTCACTAATTTGCCTTCCCAAACAAGTCCAACTGAGCAAATTAGATAACGTTAGGTTCATGAAAAATGAGCAGTGATAAGAGCTGCTGGTCTTTGGTGATCCAGTTCAAGCTATTCATTTACAAGCCCTATGTCTTGATTTTACAGCTGGCATAATATCTTATAGCCTGAGTTGAGGGCTTGATATATCATTCACTGGAAGTGTGGGTCAGAAAGAGCCATGAATCTCGCTGATATTTTCTTAATAAATCTTACTTCAATGTGATACATGTTTAATAGTCTTCCACGAACACAAAATGACTCGTATTACTCCTTCTCCATATTACTCCTTCTCCATATTACTCCTTCTCCATATTACTCCTTCTCCATATTACTCCTTCTCCATATTACTCCTTCTCCATATTACTCCTTCTCCATATTACTCCTTCTCCATATTACTTCTTCTCCATATTACTCCTTCTCCATATTACTTCTTCTCCATATTACTCCTTCTCCATATTACTCCTTCTCCATATTACTCCTTCTCCATATTACTTCTTCTCCATATTACTCCTTCTCCATATTACTTCTTCTCCATATTACTCCTTCTCCATATTACTCCTTCTCCATATTACTCCTTCTCCATATTACTCCTTCTCCATATTACTCCATATTCCTTCTCCATATTACTTCTTCTCCATATTACTTCTTCTCCATATTTCTTCTCCATATTACTTCTTCTCCATATTACTCCTTCTCCATATTACTCCTTCTCCATATTACTCCTTCTCCATATTACTCCTTCTCCATATTACTCTTCTCCATATTACTCCTTCTCCATATTACTTCTTCTTCTCCATATTACTCCTTCTCCATATTACTCCTTCTCCATATTACTCCTTCTCCATATTACTTCTCCATATTCTTCTCCATATTACTCCTTCTCCATATTACTTCTCTTCTTCTTCTCCATATTACTCCTTCTCCATATTACTCCTTCTCCATATTACTTCTTCTCCATATTACTCCTTCTCCATATTACTTCTTCTCCATATTACTCCTTCTCCATATTACTCCTTCTCCATATTTCTTTATCATCTGAGCTACTGTTTCCCCATTTAGCTTGAAAGGAAAATGATAGACAAGGTCAAACATTGCCAATATTTGTAATGACAAATTGTAATATGGGTTCTGGTGAGAGACCATTGGATATGCACAATGGGGGAAATAAACTTTCAATGCAAATGAGCATATCACCTTCAGACCCTATTTTAATTGCACTTTTACATTCCTGAATAAATACCTCTATTCAGATGAGTGACTGCAGTGCATCCCTGCAGAGTACAAAGTATTCATATCCCTTGACTTATTATACATTTTGTTGTGTTACAGCCTGAATTCAGAGTCGGGGAGTGTCATTGCAAAAGGGGTGTAAATACTTACGTAAATGAGGTATTTCATTTTTTAGAAATTATTATTTTTAAATCTAAAAACACGTCTTCACTTTGTCATTATGGGATATTGTGTGTACATGGATGAGAAAAAAATATTGAATCTATTTTGAATTCAGGCTGTAACACAACAAAATGTGGAATGAGTCCAGGGGTACAAATACTTTCTGAAGGCACTGTATGTGAGGACTATAGGTACAGATAATTACAAGCCTTTCATGGACTCTTGATTATATGATGTAACTCACTCTGTATTCCCGGGAGTCTGAAATAAACTTCCATAGGTATGACAGGTGTGGACAGTAGCAATACACAACAGTAGAAGAAGGGTAGGACAGCATACATTCAGTTTAGACTAAGGCTTGAGAGGACAGCCATTAATTCAGTTAAGACTAGGGCTTGAGAGGACAGCCATTAATTCAGTTAAGACTAGGGCTTGAGGGGACAGCCATGCATTCAGTTTAGACTAGGGCTTGAGAGGACAGCCATTCATTCAGTTAAAACTAGGGCTTGAGAGGACAGCCATGCATTTAGTTTAGACTAGGGCTTGAGAGGACAGCCATGCATTCAGTTTAGACTAGGGCTTGAGAGGACAGCCATGAATTCAGTTAAGACTAGGGCTTGAGAGGACAGCCATTAATTCAGTTAATACTAGGACTTGAGAGGACAGCCATTCATTCAGTTAATACTAGGGCTTGAGAGGACAGCCATGAATTCAGTTAAGACTAGGGCTTGAGAGGACAGCCATTCATTCAGTTAATACTAGGACTTGAGAGGACAGCCATTCATTCAGTTAAAACTAGGGCTTGAGAGGACAGCCATGGTTTGAGAGGACAGCCATGCATTCAGTTTAGACTAGGGCTTGAGAGGACAGCCATGAATTCAGTTAAGACTAGGGCTTGAGAGGACAGCCATGAATTCAGTTAAGACTAGGGCTTGAGATGACAACCATTAATTCAGTTAAGACTAGGGCTTGAGAGGACAGCCATGAATTCAGTTAATACTAGGGCTTGAGAGGACAGCCATTAATTCAGTTAAGACTAGGGCTTCAGAGGACAGCCATGAATTCAGTTTAGACTAGGGCTTGAGATAACAGCTATGAATTCAGTTTAGACTAGGGCTTGAGAGGGTTATATGGCCTGAGAGGAAGGAAGCTGCAGTTTCTCCATCAGACATCTTGATTGGACTTAAAGTGCTGCATGAATGTTAAGCCATTAGCCCCTTTTTTGAAAACTTTTCACATTCCTCCCTTTCTTATTAATTTGATGATAAACATTAAGTGTGAGTGAACGACACATTCTAATATTCTTGCACCCTTTTGCCCTCAGAACAGCCTCAATTCGTTGTGGCATGGACGAGGTGTCGAAAACATTCCACAGGGATGCTGGCCCATGTTGACTCCAATGTCAAGTTGGCTAGATGTCCTTTGGGTGATGGACCATTCATGATACACATGGGAAACTGTTGAGTGTGAAAAACCCAGCAGCATTGCAGTTCTTGACACACTCAAACCGGTGTGCCTGGCACCTACTACCATACACCGTTTAAAGGAACTCAATTATTTTATCTTGTCCATTCACCCTCTGAACCACACACATACACAATCCATATCTCAATTGTTTCCAGACTAAAAATCAATAAAGGATCATAGCTTTCACGTGGATTCACCTGGTCAGTCTATGTCATGGAAAGAGCAGGTGTTCTTAATGTTTGATACACTCAGTGTATAGCATGGGGCCATAAACATTATCATGAATATGTCTGTTTCATGGAAGCTCAAAATCATGGTTAAAACCCCCCTAGAGTCGATGTCCGTGCCCCCGTGGAAGTCTAATTAGCATGATAATAATTTTAAAAAACATACAGAAATGTCAGTTTAAGCTACATATCTGTTGTTTTTGTATCGGATACGTCTCAATCCACCACATCTGCCAATGTCGCACTTTTGCATCTTCTGTAAAAGGTAACAGAACTAGAGCGGTGTTTGTCAGACCATGAGACCTCCCGAAAATCGATCTACTCACAAAATCATCTGTAGTGTCCGAAACAGTTTGGCCTACAAAACTCTATGGAAAGAAGAGACTCTCGCAAACACAATGGTGTTCTCCGTTTTGCTCTACAACCCCCCCCCCCCGCAAGCGTCTTTGGACTCGTCTGAAGTCGGTACAGTCAATCTGCCAACTTCTGTCTGTAGCGTCCCAACAGTTTGGGATACACACTAATATTACCCCTCCTTGGAAACACGAGACTCTCACAAACATTATTTTGCTCTAGCACCCCCCCCAAGCTTAGACAGGGCTTAGACTGTAATGGGTTAACAGAAACATGAGATTGTTTTTAGTTAATTTAACACCAACGGTTGAAGTTCACATCACGTCTTGCATTTTCTTATGACTGTAGGCTTAGCCTACAGTGCCTTCAGGAAGTATTCACACCCCTTGTCTTTTTCCACATTTTGTTGTGTTACAGCCTGCATTTAAAATAGATTACATTTAGATATTTTGGCACTGGCCTACAAACAATTCCCCATAATATCAAATACAAAATATTTTTACTAATGAATAAAAAATGAAAAGCTCAAATGTCTCGAGTCAATAAGTATTCATCCCCTTTGTTAGGGCAAGCCTAAATAAGTTCCCGGAGTAAACAATTGCTTAAAATGTCACATAAGTTGCATGGACTGTCCGGGATCACTTTTCACGTTTCCTCCAAAAATATAATGACAAGACCCGGGAAATTACAATATTTTCTCCCAATGTCGCACCAATACAATTCCACAATATACACAACATACGCAGCAGCAGATTGGTAATTTTCTTTAAACTGGTGTTGATAAACAACTTAGCGGGGTGAGGAGACAAGGAAACAGCCGTTGGGCCTAGAAAGAGCCGACAGAGACAGAAACTCACCTTAGTTATGATCAACTGAATGATGAAAATAGTTGGAATAAAGTAGGCTAATGCAATTGAAGGCGTGTATCAAATGATTGCTTATACTGAAACTCCCTAAGTCATATCCAACCGTACCTAGATTATCATTTCAGCACCGTTTTGATTTGGGACAACGCCATAGTGCTGCTTTGAGACACGTGGGACTTGTCTAGATACATCAATCAATCAATGTCAGATGTTTGTTTTCACTGAATCTCCCTTTTGGACATTTGCTGACAATTAGGCTAGGGAAATGTTAGCTAAACTGACGAGTTTCAGAAGAATGTACTTTGTTTCTGGCCATTTTGAGCCTGTAGTCGAACCCACAAATGCTGAGGCTCCAGTTACTCAACCAGTCTAAAGAATGACAGTTTTATTGCTTCTTTAATCAGAACAGTTTTCAGCTCTGCTGACATAAATGCAAAATGGTTTTCTAATGATCAATTAGCCTTTTAAAATGATAGACTTGGATTAGCTAACACAACGTGCCATTGGAACACAGGAGCGATGGTTTCTGATAATGGGCCTCTGTACGCCTGTGTAGATATTAAATTAAAATCAGCCTTTTCCAGCTACAATAGTCATTTACAACATTAACAATCTACACTGTATTTCTGATCAATTTTATTTTATTTTAATGGACAAAAGAATGTGCTTCTCCTTCCAAAACAAGGACATTTCTAAGTGAGCCCAAACCGTTGAACAGTAGTGTATTTAAATGAGATGTTTTTGTATTTCATTTTACACACATTTGCACACAAAAAATAATTACCTGTTTTCACTTTGTCATTATGTGGTATTGTGTGTAGATGGGTGAAACAAAAATCAATTTCATCGGTTTTGAATTCAGGCTGTAACACAACAAAACGTGGAATAAGTCAAGGGGTATGAATACTTTTTGAAGGCACTATTATATCGCATTAGACATCAGCACATATCCACCAAGAGTTCACATCATCCCATTTCCATTTCAAAGTTGTCCATATGACAAAACCACTTCACAGGGGTTGATTAAAGTTGATTTAAGCCAATGTTGCATGTTTTACATGCTCTATGTCTCCATGATGTCAATGAGACCCTCTCCCTTGTTGGCGAGGGCATTAGAAATTGTACAATCACTGCACATCTTGAGGAACCAGTGAAGTTGAAGTGAGTTGAGACTATGGCTATAAATAGACTATTTTCTTTGCCTGGTTGAAGATTGAGCAGTGTTCTCAACACCGGAGGAGCATATGCTCGGGTAGCAGCTTGCTTCGGTCTCAGATGTTCCTTAACAGTTGATTTCCTAATGTTGCGATTTTTGTTTTTCCGTTTTGTTTGTGCTAATTATTTCTCAGCTTGTTCCGCTCTGACACTTCGGCATTAGAAGAGCCCCCGTGATTTTTCTAGAACCGTGAGCTGCGCCGACCCCGAACAAACTATGTAAACGCCTGACATCGACCCACAGCTGTGTAGCACATTGATTCCTGAATGACATTAGATGTTCACCTCACCTCATGGTCACTTCATATTCTGTTTATATATAATGTTGTTAACTCACTGTGTATATACTAGTGATGCACCGATATGACATTTTTGTCCAATACCGATATCCGATATATTCCTTGCCCAGATAAAACGATACCGATATATATAAAAATGTGCAGTCTTTTAAGCATTCTAGTACAGTTAAATCATTTACACACACACATTGACTCAGCGCTCTAAGGCATTGCATCTCATCTGTATCACATGGATACAGATGTGATCTGTATCACATCCACTCGTGATTGAGAGTCCCATAAGGCGGCGCACAAGTGGCCCAGCGTTGTCCGGGCTGTCATGGTAAATAAGAATTTGTTCTTAACTTACATACCTAGTAAAATAAAGGTTACACACTACACTAAAACCTCATCAAAACCCATGTCTTTCACTTACTCGCTGTGCTGTTTCATTGTTCATTTGTTCAGTTGTTTCATTCTCAACCAGGATTTCTATGGAACGCCGTTTGGGTCTTTACGTGTCAAAAACGATACACGTCAAATAACACTAAGGACTAGCCACAATAGTGGACTTTGCGGTTAGCCTTCAAAATAAAAGTATGGCATAATTCTACTTTTTGTATTCATTTCCATCACTGTCATTGACATGCTTTTATTTTGAAGGCAAACCGCAAATTCAACACATAACCCGGTTCAGTCGAGCCTCACTAGTCAGGTGAAGCTACCTGGCTGCTTATAACGTTAGCTTTCGACCACAGGGTTAAGTAGCTGGCTAGCTATTTATTTTCATGAACTGCAGTTCAATAGGCGAACAACAAGTGGTAACCTATCTAATACTTACTCACAAGGATTCCTAAATCATTGTTAAGAATAATGAAAATGACTGCAGTTTTAACTGGTCATT
Source organism: Oncorhynchus gorbuscha (assembly GCF_021184085.1). Taxonomy (NCBI): domain Eukaryota; kingdom Metazoa; phylum Chordata; class Actinopteri; order Salmoniformes; family Salmonidae; genus Oncorhynchus; species Oncorhynchus gorbuscha. Next base: position 33,271,292 of record NC_060197.1, read on the forward strand.
GTTTTCAGGCTGGTTGTATTGGTGCTAGCTAGGTACCAAGCTAAAGCTAGCTACTCCAGATGTTGCGGTCGAACAAATTATGCTTTATTACCAATGCGGTATTGTAAACACATCGTCTGTGGCCGGTGTTTGCTTGATTCCTCATTTCTTTGTTTAGCTTTGACAGTGCTGATGTATCTTTTTTGACACGCAAAGACTCAAACTGCGTTCCATAGTATGTATGTCTTGAAGGTAATAGCAGTGACACTATTACTGTATAACTCCGATGGGGCAATATCGGAAAAATAGCACACTTGGTAGTGTATACCGTTGTTCGACCAGTCGGCGAAAGCCAACATCACCCACGACAGAGAACGGTTACTTGTCAAGGGCAATGAATTAAAATATCTTGACTTAAATAGATTTCGCCTTTGATTTGTCTTGCTGAAATTTTGACTTGTTGACTGCTCGATCCAGACAGCAGACATTGTGGGCTAGTTCAGGAATGCTGTGTTGCACGTATAGCGCAAACATTTGTGTACCTTCGTTATATAGGTATGCACGTCACCTTTGACATCTGTTTAACACATTGGGCGTTAAACTAGACTTTGGCCAATACCGATGTTGGCATTTTTAGCTAATATCATCCGATTACGATATGTCCACTGATATATCGTGCATCCCTAGTATATACAGTACCAGTCAAAGGTTTAGACACACCTACTCATTCCAGGGTTTATTTTTACTATTTCTACAATGTAGAGTAATAGTGAAGACATCAAAACTATGAAATAACACAAAGCAAAAAAGTGTTAAACAAATATATTTTATATTTGAGATTCTTCAAAGTAGCCACCCTTTGCCTTGATGACAGCTTTGCACACTCTTGACATTCTCTTAACCAGCTTCACCTGGAATGCTTTTCAACAGTCTTGAAGGAGTTCCCACATATCCTGACAACTTGTTGGCTGTTTTTACTTCACTCTGTGGTCCAACTCACCCCAAACCATCTCACTTGGGTTGAGGTCAGGTGATTCTGGAAGCCAGGTCATCTGATGCAGCACTCCATCACTCTCCAGTATACTGGTACTGTATATATATGTACAGTTGAAGTCTGAAGTTTACATACACTTAAGTTGGAGTCATTAAAACTCGTTTTTCAACCACTCCACAAATCTTTTGTTAACAAACTATAGTGTTGGCATGTCGGTTAGGACATCTACTTTGTGCATGACACAAGTAATGTTTCTAACAATTGTTTACAGACAGATTATTTCACTGTATCATAATTCCAGTGTGTCATAAATTTACATACATTAAGTTGACTGTGCCTTTAAACAGCTTGAAAAATTCCAGAAAATGATGTCATGGCTTTAAAAGCTTCTGATAGGCTAATTGACATAATTTGAGTCAATTGGAGTTGTCCCTGTGGATGTATTTCAAGGTCTACCTTCAAACTTGGGAAAATCAAGAGAAATCAGCCAAACCTCAGACTTTTTTTTTGAGCGTTTCAAGTCTGGTTCATCCTTGGGAGCAATTTCCAAACGCCTGATGTTACCACGTTCATTTGTACAAACAATAGTATGCAAGTATAAACACCAAGGGACCACGCAGCCGTCATACCGCTCAGGATGGAGACGTGTTCTGTCTCCTAGAGATGAATGCACTTTGGTGCGTAAAGTGAAAATCAATCCCAGAACAACAGCAAAGGACCTTGTGAAGATGCTGGAGGAAACAGCATCATGTTGTGGGGGTGCTTTGCTGCAGGAGGGACTAGTGCACTTCACAAAATAGATGGCATCGTGAGGGAGGAAAATTATGCGAATATATTGAAGCAACATTTCACGACATCAGTTAGGAAGTTAAAGCTTGGTCGCAAATGGGTCTTCCAAATGGACAATGACACCAAGCATACTTCCAAAGTTGTGGCAAAATGGCTTACGGACAACAAAGTCAAGGTATTGGAGTGGCAATCATAAAGCCCTGGCCTCAATCCCATAGAACATTTGTGGGCAGAACTAAAATGGTTTGTGCAAGCAAGGAGGCCTACAAACCTGACTCAGTTACACCAGCTCTGTCAGGAGGAATGGGACAAAATTCACCCAATTTATTGTGGGAAGCTTGTGGAAGGCTACCCAAAACGTTTGACCCAAGTTAAACAATTTAAAGGCAATGCTACCAAATACTAACAGAGTATATGTAAACTTCTGACCCACTGGGAATGTGATGAAAGATATTAAAGCTTAAATAAATCATTCTCTCTACTATTATTCTGACATTTCACATTCTTAAAATAAAGTGGTGATCCTAACTGACCTATGACAGGGAATTCTGAGTTGGATTAAATGTCAGGAATTGTGAAAAACTGAGTTTAAATGTATTTGGCTAAGGTGTATGTAAACTTCAGACTTCAACTGTATATATATATTTTTTTTCAGTTCCTTCTAATATAATACCTACTACTGTACATATCATTTTATTTTCCAAATGGTATACTGTCTATCCACACCACATGTCTATATTCTAACACATGCTCACTCTAATGTAGCCTTGGGTTGTTATTTCTTGATTTGTTGTTAAGATTGTTTTTATTATTTGTTTATTCGTAATGTATTTGGGAGACCATTTGAATGCATTGTTGGAGCTAGTAACACAAGCATTTCGCTGCACCTGTCGTAACACTTGCAAATCTGTGTATGCGACCAATAAAGTTCGATTTGATTTGATTTGATTGACCGATTGATTGATTCAAAGCATTTCCCCATGTCTGTGTGGCCAAATAAGCTTTTTGCTGAGCAAATTGCCCTGTGAGTTCCAGTCACACTGCTGATATTTGGGTGCATTAGTGGTCTCCTTATCTGGTAAATGAGATTTGAAAGTCATCTTCCATTGTAGCTTCGCTACCTGATTCGTATTCCATAAACAAGAGCAGCACCTCTACTGTGGTTAAAACTCATCCTGTACCATTTTGTCCGCAAAACACAATCCATGCCAATAGTAATCTCAGTAGACAGTAGACTAACATCAATATGGGACCCAGAAAACAACACAATGGGAGTGATGAGTACCTTTTGTATTGCCTGTCACACTGAATTTATGTAGCCCACTTTTCTTATATCCACTGCTCGCCATTGTTGTTCTATGTAACATGCAATTGGTGTGTCCTTTCAGAAAATACAATACCGGACCCGTATAACAACATTATATTCCTGTAACATTTGCTTCCTTTTGTATGAGAATTGTGTTGGTCTGCCTGATAGTCTAAAAGCTCATGACAAACACAGTACAATACACTGCATGATTTTGTCAGATCTGACATTGAGATACTCCTGAGGGAATCTGTCATTTGCCCTGATATTGACACATTTGTCTCAAACCACTAGCGTTTTCCCCAGCCACCCATAAATGTTCAAACTTTTTCATCTTTCTTGGCTAGGCCAGGGTTTCCCAATCTGAGCACAAACTGTACATATGTTACTTTATTTTCAGGAGAATAAAAAGTTCTGGCTGTTCCATAAATCTGGAGTTTCCTATTGAGGTTAAAATTGTTTTGCTTGACTGGGTACATTTGCATGTTCAACTCAATCTGCCCCAGTGAAGAATGAAGGCTGTATCTCCTGTAATGTGCAGCAGTGACAATTTGCAGCAGTAACTCACTGAACTTTAGGTCCTCCACTGATCTCAGTATGAACCTATTCCACCACAGCACACACAGACACACACACACACACATTCACCTTGCATGAATCATAATGATTGATAATACCTCAAAATGCAGGTAGCCTAGCGGTTAGGAGCATTGAGCCAATAACCGAAAGGTCGCTGTTTCAAATCCCTGAGCAGACTAGGTGAAAAATCTTAGACTAGGTGAAAAATCTGCTGATGTGCCCTTGAGCAAGGCACTTAAACCTAATTGTACCAGGGTTGATATCAATAATGGCTGATTTCTGGCTCTGACCCCACTCTCCGCGGGTGTTTCAGTAGGGGGGATATGCAAAAAAAAGGAATTTGCACTTGCATATGTGTGAAAAAGGACAAATGTAAGCACCCACCTTATTATTATTATTATTATTATTACATAAATTATTGAGGGTGCATGTTCCAGCAAATTCCATTCTTCTTTGTTTTTTGTCCTGTTTCCTATTGTACATTTTGTATTTGCATCGGGCTGGTAGCCTCTTGCCACTGCTATTTCCATTCTCCCATTTTAACATTCGTGATCAGTTTCACAGAGCTTTAAGAAAAATATCCACCAGAGGCTGACCACTACCCCAAAGGACCATGCCCTCGTTTGTCATTCCTGAGCTAGTCTCACAATCCACACTGACAAGGTGAAATTTTCTCAGTATTTACATATTAACAAACGTACAACTCCCCCCATAGCCCAACTGCAGCTTTCTAAATTGTCAAATTGGTGTAAAATGTATGTGATGCAAGGTGAGTAAAGGGCACCTAAAGCTGGAGTGTACCTCTGGATGATCCATGATGATCCATGAACACACAGTATAATTACTGCTCCTGGCTGAATGAGCCATGAGCCAACAGAGACCTTCTGACCTTGGAGAGAGAGAGAGTAAAAAAAGAGTCCGGTGTCGGGCGCTGAACTGTTTTGCCACCGAGGAGTCGACCCGAAACATCTCTATAAAAGGCATTATGTGCCAGCTGCTTTCACCCACATTCAATGATCAGCAGGGTTGTAGAACTTACAAAAGGGTTAGAGGTTGTGTCCATACTGGTACTTTTGTCTTCATTTATGACATAACTAGTGGATGTTTAAATCAATACAGCTGAATAAGGTGATAAAACAAACAATAAACACTTTCCCCCAAACAATGTAGAAATCAATCATTTTCTATGGCAAAGCAACTCGCACCAACTGTTCAATTAGTCATGTAACGCAACGCAAGCAGACTGTCTGTTCGCATAACTTTAGCTAAGCTTGGACATGTAGTATTGTCCAAACCTATTAGACACAACTGGGGAGAATCTGCTGGCGAGGCCCTGTGCCACAGAAAGATATTGATGAATAAGTACATGCCGCCTTTCACGGTACAGATGTTGCCCTGGATTTCCCTCACTGATCTCTCCACCCTCACCTAGCAGCATCTGTTGTTTTGCTCTGTTCTCAGATATATGGGAAATACAATGAAAACCAGGGTTCCGGGTATCTTTCTGAAAATGCCCAGGTTCAGAAGGAAATAAGCAGAGAATCTTGTATCGTTCAACAAGGATTTCAAGGCCTCCCGCGTGGCACAGTGGTTAAGGGAGCTGTACTGCAGCGCCAGCTGTGCCATCAGAGACTCTGGGTTCACGCCCAGGCTCTGTCGTAACTTGCCGCGACCGGGAGGTCGTGGGGCGACGCACAATTGGCCTAGCGTCGTCCGGGTTAGGGAGGGCTTGGCCGGTAGGGATGTCCTTGTCTCATCGTGCACCAGCGACTCCTGTGGCAGGCCGGGCACAGTGCGCGCTAACCAAGGTTGCCATGTGCACAGTGATTCCTTGTCTCCTTGTTGTGTATCGAAGGACGCATGACTTTCAACCTTCGTCTCTCCTGAGCCCGTATGGGAGTTGTAGTGATGAGACAAGATAGTAGCTCCTAAAAATAATTGGATACCATGAAATTGGGGAGAAAAAGGGGTAAAAAATGAAGGAAGGAAAAATGACAAAAAAAACAACAAAAAAACAAGGATTTCTGGAAAAACCTGGGCGGAGGCCTGATAGTGGTGACTGTTTAAAGTCTGATGGCCTGGAGATAGAAGCTATTTTTCAGTCTCTCTGTCCCGACTTTCATGCACCTGTACTGTCTCTACCTTCTAAATGGTAGCGGGGTGAACAGGCCATGGCTCGAGTGGCTGAGGTCCGACAGGATGCTCTCAATGGTGCATCTGTAGAAGTTTGTGAAGGTCCGAGCCAAATAATTTTCGGCCTACTGAGGTTAAAGTGACGCTGTGCCTTCTTCCTCCACACTCCAAGGAATCCCTCACATAATGAAACCTTACGGAGAGCACATTTAGAAGCAGTCAATTGAAACTCTATTCTGCGTGACCCCATCCTTGGACTAGCCGAACGAGAGTCTCCATTACCATTCCAACTGTGACATTGGGGCTGTTTCCGTATATCTCCTCCTTCCCCCGAGATCGGAGATTTCAGATTTTACATAAATTGGATGAATGACTCCACCAGATTATAGACTGCCATATTAGCTTCAATCAGTGAAGTGAGTCCAAGTAGGGAAGAGTCAGACAGAGTTATTACCTGTGGCACCTAATTGATTTTACAAGCCAGCTTAGGCTCTAATTGCTGATTTGCTTTGGGATATTTCAAAGGGCTTAAATATGTTTTGTGGAGCACTGGTTGGAGATTCCTGTACATGGTAGAACAAATAAGACTGGAGTTGAATAAGCACCAGCCAGTTGTTGTATTGAGCATTTAGAATGACTCTTAAACTTAGATGCACTCGGACTTGCATAAAGTACAGACACATGGACCTGTACACACTGATATGCTTACAATACAAAGATTATGAGCCATTCAAGAATCAGCTAATTGTTTATGCACAGTTTGTCCTGAAATAACAATATATTTGAAACACGTCATTAGGCCAAATGTTGCCAAATTGATAACTTGGCATGATGATACTTGAAATTCTGTCAAGGCCCATAATAATCTATCAGATTAATAACATACCAAAGATCTAGCTCTCTCATGAGGAGAAAATGAACAATTGTATTTCCTTTCCAACCAACACCATACTGACCAAACATTGATATAACTTTCAGAGTACAGTTCTGGTACTATTAATTCCACAGTGAAAGTTGTTTAGCACTCTTAGGAGTATGTGCAGACGGTATGGTCAGACAGCACTATTTATACTGAACAGAAATGTAAACGCAACATGCAACAATTTCAAATAGTTTTCTGAGTTACAGTTCATATAAGGACATCAGTCAATTGAAATAAACGAATTAGGCCCTAATCTATGCATTTCACATGACTGTGCAGGGGCGCAGCCAAGGGTGTTCCTGGGAGGGCATAGGCCCACCCACTGGGGAGCCAGGCCCACCCACTGGGGAGCCAGGCCCACCCACTGGGGAGCCAGACCCACCCACTGGGGAGCCAGGCCCACCCACTGGGGAGCCAGGCCCACCCACTGGGGAGCCAGACCCACCCACTGGGGAGCCAGGCCCACCCACTGGGGAGCCAGGCCCACCCACTGGGGAGCCAGGCCCACCCACTGGGGAGCCAGACCCACCCACTGGGGAGCCAGGCCCAGCCAATCGGAATGAATTTATCACCACAAAAGGGCTTCATTAAAGACAGAAATAGTCCTCAGAAAACATTTCCATTATGTAGTTTGGAAGTTATGATATGATTGGGTCTGTTGGCATCCTCCTCCAAGCAGCCTGACCACGAACACGGTCTGAGGTAAAAGATAAGTGTAACTCCAGAGCATACTATATTTTTATTCAATGTTTTATTTTTATTCCCAGTCCCCGTCCCCGCAGGAAGCCTTTTTGCCTTTTGGTAGGCCGTCATTGTAAATAAGAATTTGTTCTTAAAACGACTTGCCTAGTTAAATAAAGGTTAAATAAAAAATAAAATAAATACTGAAGCGAAACAAATAAACATAATACATAGAGATGTGTTGTCCGGGCCCAATGAATATGTGTATTATTCTATTTACAATACGTCGACTGCAATAAGGTCGAAACGCAGCATGGCCTGAGGTGAAGTGATTCCTTCCTGGTTTGAAAGGAGAGGAGATTTTGCTTGTTAGTTCTGATTTGTTGCCACGTTACACCACTTGCTTATTTCCATGCTGCATTTTTATTAGCTTTTGTTTCTTATGCAGTCATTTTCATGCAGGAGGAAGACTGAAATTCAAAATGGCTAAAACTCCAAATTCAAGGAGGCATAGAGGTAATTTGCCAGCTAATGAAATATCCACAATGGACACATTATTTTGGGTTGTGCTGCATGTGTAACTTTGAAATTACTTTAATTGAAAAAATGTATAACCTCTTGACTGCATGGTGTTTTGAATATGGTTCAATGAGTCAATGTTTATACATGCAACCATATTTCAATATTTGTGTAGTAAAAACATCACAAGACGGTGTCAAGATAAAGACACCGTCAAAGACATCTCAGCTAGTTTAATACGCATACACTATGATCTAAACAGACCGTACATTGTTTTGTTTTTTTACGTGTGAAATGTACTGTATGGTGTCTTTCCACCACAATCCCAACATCTAATACTCTCATGTGTTTGCATTGTTTTGGCCTTTCGTGGGAATGGCTTATGACAGGAATCAGACAGCATATATGCAGTTTCATAAGCTTAGCCAGGCAGAAAATAGACTGGTGGAGGGAGATGGGTTGGGGCTGATGGGGAGGTACTGTGGAAATAATGTGTCACTCACAAGGCAGAGAGACTGTTGCCAGACTGCAGCCGAGCCCTGACCCAGAACTGCAGTCATGATAAGCTTTAGCGTTTTCTACCTTCCACCATAATCAATAGCCGCTCTGGACCCACTGATCGTTTGAGGTAAGGTAACCAGAAAAAAAGGTGATGAACCGACCAGGGAATGGAATTTCTCCTGCATTCCGAAGCCTTTCGGGAGCCCCCTTCGGGCCCTTTTCTATGTCCAAATGTTGATGTAAGTATTCCGAGTGGTTTCAGGCAGACCACAGATAATATGTGGCCTTGAATAGGCTAAAAAGTCATTATTGAAACATATGGCTGGGGAAGCCACTCTAAGCTAATGATGCTTTGCTATTACAGTGGGGCAGAGGAAGGTCATTCCATCCATTTACAGACATGTTCTAGGCAGAGACGCATTGCTTGTCTTCCATTTCCCCTACTGGTAAAAGAGAGTCTGGGGGGGAGCACCTCATAGTATTCTACTGAAAGGAAGTGAAAGGAAGTTCTCAAGCCAATATGGGGAGCATGAGAATTTGTTCTTAACTGACTTGCCTAGTTAAATAAAGGTTAAATAAACACAATTTAAAAAACACTAAAGTTGGCATGTCTTTTAGGTAATGCCTTTAACACACTATCTTGATAAGGGTTTTTCTGTGCTCAGCCAGAAATACTGTAAATGGGGAGATGGGACACTCCATTCGATATGTATTATTACACTGAGTGTACAAAACATTAGCAACATCTTCCCATAAATTGCTACCCCATTTTGCCCACAGAACAGCCTCAATTCATCAGGGCATGGACTAATTGTACGATGTGTCGAAAGCGTTCCATAGGGATGCTGGCCCATGTTGACTCCAATGCATCCCACAGTTGTGTCAAGTTGGCTGGATCTCCTTTAGGTGGTGGACCATTCTTTATACACACAAAATGTTGAGCATGAAAAACACAGCAGCATTGCAGTTCTTGACACACTCAAACCTACAATATCCCGTACAATGTCACTTAAATATTTTGTCCTGCCCCTTCACCCTCTGAATGGCACACATACACAATCCCATGTCTCAGTTATTTCAAGGCTTAAAATCTTTCTTTAACCTGTCTCCTCCCATTTATTTACACCGATTTACCAAGTGACATCAATAAGGGATCATAGCTTTCACCTGGATTCAACTGGTCTGTCTATGTCATGGCAAACACTCTCTTTAATTTACAAATCTCATGACGTGACTATGAGATGTGGCTGTATCATTTAGCTTTCCCTGCTAGCTAGCTATATTTCGTTAGCTAGCTAGCTAGCTAGAAATTGCTGTGAAGTCACTGAAATGATTTGAAATAATGATTGAGGTAGCTATGTAATCTAACTGAACACTTAATTACTAGAAAGTAATACAGTATGTATATATGTATATGTATGTAGATATGAAATCAATCCCAGAACAACAGCAAAGGACCTTGTGAAGATTCTGGAGGAAACAGGAACAAAAGTATCTATATCCACAGTAAAATGTGTCCTATAAGGAAGAAGCCACTGCTCCAAACCCGCCATAAAAAAAAACAGATTACGGTTTGCAACTGCACATGGGGACAAAGATCGTACTTTTTGGAGAAATGTCCTCTGGTCTGATGAGACAAAAATATAATTGTTTGGCCATACTGTCCATCGTTATGTTTGGAGGAAAAAACGGGAAGCTGAAGAATACCATCCCAACTGTGAAGCATGGAGGTGGCAGCATCATGTTGTGGGGGTGCTTTGCTGCAGGAGGGTCTGGTACACTTCACAAAATAAATGACATCATGAGGAAAGAAAATTATCATGAGGAAAGAAAATTATGTGGATATATTGATTCAACATCTCAAGACATCAGTCTTGAAAGGTTGGTTGCAAATGGGTCTTCCAAATGGACAATGACCCCAAGCATACTTCCAAAGTTATAGCAAAATGTCTTACGGACAACAAAGTCAAGGTATTGGAGTGGCCATCACAAAGTCCTGACCTCAATCCTATAGAATATTTGTGGGCAGAACTGAAAAAGTGTGTGCAAGCAAGGAGGCCTTCAAACCTGACTCAGTTACACCAGCTCTGTCAGGAGGAATGGGCCAAAATTCACCCAGCTTATTGTGGGAAGCTTGTGGACGGCTACGTGTGTGTGTGTGTGTGTGTGTGTGTGTGTGTGTGTGTGTGTGTGTGTGTGTGTGTGTGTGTGTGTGTGTGTGTGTGTGTGTGTGTGTGTGTGTGTGTGTGTGTGTGTGTGTGTGTGTGCGTGTGTGTGCGTGCGTGCGTGCGTGCGTGCGTGCGTGCGTGCGTGCGTGCGTATGAAACTAATTTATGGGGGATTGGAAATTATGCAGAAAATTGCATTGATAGAATCCACAATCTACTAGCAATATTAAAGCTGATTCACCCCCTAAATAAAGTGTTTTGACAAAAAGTGCTGTACATCCATTGTTTTTCTGGAATGGAATGTTTGCTGTGTATTTTACAGACAGATCTCACATTACTGTATTAAATCAATTCAAATCAAATGTTATTAGTCACATGTGCCGAATACAACAAGTGTAGGTAGACCTTACAGTGAAATGCTTACTTTCGAGACCCTAACTAACAGTACAGTTGAAAAAAAAACATACAAAATACGAATAAGAATAAGAAATAAAAGTAACAAGTAATTAAAGAGCAGCAGTAAAATAACAATAGCGAGACTATATATAGGGGGGGGTACCGGTTAAGAGTCAATGTGCAGGGGCACCGGTTATTTGAGGTAACTGAGATAATATGTACATGTAGGTAGAGTTATTAAAGTGACTATGCATAGATGAAAACATCAGAGAGTAGCAGCATTGTAAAATATGGGGGGGGGGGGGGGTAGGTGCAGTGCAAATCGTCTGGGTAGCCATTTGATTAGATGTTCAGGAGTCTTATGGCTTGGGGGTAGAATCTGTTTAGAAGGTCTTGGACCTAGACTTGTAGCTCCGATACCACTTGCCGTGCGGTAGCAGAAAGAACAGTCTATGACTAGGGTGGCTGGATTCTTTGACAATTTTTAGGGTCTTCCTTTGACACCACCTGGTATAGAGATCCTGGATGGCAAGAAGCTTTGCCCCAATGGTGTACTGGGCCGTACGCACTACCCTCTGTAGTGCCTTGCGGTCGGATGCCGAGCAGTTGCCATACCAGGCAGTGATGCAACCAGTCAGGATGCTCTCGATTGTGCAGCTGTAGAACCTTTTGAGGATCTGAGGACCCATGCAAAATCTTTTCAGTCTCCTGAAGGGGAATAGGTTTTGTCATGCCCTCTTCACAAATGTCTTCACAAATGTGTTAGACCATGTTTGTTTGTTGGTGATGTGGACACCAAGGAACTTGAAGCTCTCAACCTGCTCCACTACAGTCCCGTCGATGAGAAGTTAGTTCTGCAATAAACATGTAATTATTAATCAGATTTGACTGTGTAAAACCTGCAGTGATACTTTTTCTCTGAGAGTGGGGAGTATATAGTGTTTTACAACAGGTGGGGAAGGCTCTATCAACAGTAGCTGTGATTCTACTCTAAACAATGGGATCCGTCCCCAATGCCAGACCTCTCCGGGCAATGTTCATCACTGGAGCTTGAATCCCCATCATGTTGATAAACCCAACCGTTCCTCTTCCAGTCTATGCAAAAATAAGCATTTTCCCAGGTGTGAAGCCTTGCCATCAAGCCAACTGGATCCGCTGTCTGTATGGTCCCATGTGGCTATCAACAACTCCGATCCAAGACCTGTACCAGTGGGTGACAACACAATGGGGGTAAAAGCATCTGAGGATAGTAGGAGGGAACACAACACAATGGTTGTGACAGGTCCAGGAACAGCAGCTGAAGACAGCTTGGCTTCTATATCCTGTGCCAGTGCATGGACTGTAGAGCAATTTGGTAAACTGACAAACAATGATACTAAATGGATTCCAAGGGGAGAAACATTCCTCCTATTGTCAGTGTTCTGACATCATTTACTATGACCATAATAACCTATTGAGTCAGATTTGTACAAAATGCTAAGGAGACGGTATTTGAATAAGGGAAAATACATTTTTTTAAATGAACGATCTTGTCATATAGAATGACACCTTTTAGGGTTGTAGATACGGAGACTAGAGACTGTGACATCATGTAAATTATAGGGATGAAGATACAGAGACGAGAGACTGTGACATCATGTAAAGTATAGGGTTGTAGATACGGAGACTAGAGACTGTGACATCATGTAAAGTATAGGGTTGTAGATAATGACACTAGAGACTGTGACATCATGTAAATTATATGGTTGTAGATAATGAGACTAGAGACTGTGACATCATGTAAAGTATAGGGTTGTAGATACTGAGACTAGAGACTGTGACATCATGTAAAGTATAGGGTTGTAGATAATGGGACTAGAGACTGTGACATCATGTAAAGTATAGGGTTGTAGATACGGAGACTAGAGACTGTGACATCATGTAAAGTATAGGGTTGTAGATACTGAGACTAGAGACTGTGATATCATGTAAATTATAGGGTTGTAGATACTGAGACTAGAGACTGTGACATCATGTAAATTATAGGGTTGTAGATACGGAGACTAGAGACTGTGACATCATGTAAGGTATAGGGTTGTAGATACTGAGACTAGAGACTGTGACATCATGTAAATTATAGGGTTGTAGATACTGAGACTAGAGACTGTGACATCATGTAAAGTATAGGGTTGTAGATACGGAGACTAGAGACTGTGACATCATGTAAAGTATAGGGTTGTAGATAATGAGACTAGAGACTGTGACATCATGTAAATTATAGGGTTGTAGATACTGAGACTAGAGACTGTGACATCATGTAAATTATAGGGTTGAAAATACGGAGACGAGAGACTGTGACATCATGTAAAGTATGGGGTTGTAGATACGGAGACTAGAGACTGTGACATCGTAAATTATAGGGTTGTAGATACAGAGACTAGAGACTGTGCGTTCATGAAAAGTATAGGGTTGTAGATAATGAGACTAGAGACTGTGACATCATGTAAATTATAGGGTTGTAGATAATGAGACTAGAGACTGTGACATCATGTAAAGCATAGGGTTGTAGATAATGAGACTAGAGACTGTGACATCATGTAAATTATAGGGTTGTAGATACGGAGACTAGAGACTGTGACATCATGTAAATTATAGGGTTGTAGATACGGAGACTAGAGACTGTGACATCATGTAAATTATAGGGTTGTAGATACGGAGATGAAAGACTGTGACATCATGTAAGGTATAGGGTTGTAGATACTGAGACTAGAGACTGTGACATCATGTAAAGTATAGGGTTGTAGATACGGAGACTAGAGACTGTGACATCATGTAAATTATATGGTTGTAGATAATGAGACTAGAGACTGTGACATCATGTAAAGTATAGGGTTGTAGATACTGAGACTAGAGACTGTGACATCATGTAAAGTATAGGGTTGTAGATAATGGGACTAGAGACTGTGACATCATGTAAATTATAGGGTTGTAGATACGGAGACTAGAGACTGTGACATCATGTAAGGTATAGGGTTGTAGATACTGAGACTAGAGACTGTGACATCATGTAAATTATAGGGTTGTAGATACTGAGACTAGAGACTGTGACATCATGTAAATTATAGGGTTGTAGATACTGAGACTAGAGACTGTGACATCATGTAAAGTATAGGGTTGTAGATACGGAGACTAGAGACTGTGACATCATGTAAAGTATAGGGTTGTAGATAATGAGACTAGAGACTGTGACATCATGTAAATTATAGGGTTGTAGATACTGAGACTAGAGACTGTGACATCATGTAAATTATAGGGTTGAAGATACGGAGACGAGAGACTGTGACATCATGTAAAGTATGGGGTTGTAGATACGGAGACTAGAGACTGTGACATCGTAAATTATAGGGTTGTAGATACAGAGACTAGAGACTGTGCGTTCATGAAAAGTATAGGGTTGTAGATAATGAGACTAGAGACTGTGACATCATGTAAATTATAGGGTTGTAGATAATGAGACTAGAGACTGTGACATCATGTAAAGCATAGGGTTGTAGATAATGAGACTAGAGACTGTGACATCATGTAAAGCATAGGGTTGTAGATAATGAGACTAGAGACTGTGACATCATGTAAATTATAGGGTTGTAGATACGGAGACTAGAGACTGTGACATCATGTAAATTATAGGGTTGTAGATACGGAGACTAGAGACTGTGACATCATGTAAAGTATAGGGTTGTAGATACGGAGACTAGAGACTGTGACATCATGTAAAGTATAGGGTTGTAGATAATGAGACTAGAGACTGTGACATCATGTAAATTATAGGGTTGTAGATACTGAGACTAGAGACTGTGACATCATGTAAATTATAGGGTTGTAGATACGGAGACTAGAGACTGTGACATCATGTAAAGTATAGGGTTGTAGATACGGAGACTAGAGACTGTGACATCATGTAAATTATATGGTTGTAGATAATGAGACTAGAGACTGTGACATCATGTAAATTATAGGGTTGTAGATACTGAGACTAGAGACTGTGACATCATGTAAAGTATAGGGTTGTAGATAATGAGACTAGAGACTGTGACATCATGTAAAGTATAGGGTTGTAGATACGGAGACTAGAGACTGTGACATCATGTAAATTATAGGGTTGAAGATACGGAGACGAGAGACTGTGACATCATGTAAAGTATAGGGTTGTAGATACGGAGACTAGAGACTGTGACATCATGTAAATTATAGGGTTGTAGATACAGAGACTAGAGACTGTGCGTTCATGTAAAGTATAGGGTTGTAAATAATGAGACTAGAGACTGTGACATCATGTAAATTATAGGGTTGTAGATAATGAGACTAGAGACTGTGACATCATGTAAAGCATAGGGTTGTAGATAATGAGACTAGAGACTGTGACATCATGTAAATTATAGGGTTGTAGATACTGAGACTAGAGACTGTGACATCATGTAAATTATAGGGTTGTAGATACTTAGACTAGAGACTGACATCATGTAAAGTATAGGGTTGTAGATACGGAGACTAGAGACTGTGGCATCATGTAAATTATAGGGTTGTAGATACAGAGACTAGAGACTGTGCTATCATGTAAAGTATAGGGTTGTAGATACTGAGACTAGAGACTGTGACATCATGTAAATTATAGGGTTGTAGATAATGAGACTAGAGACTGTGATATCATGTAAATTATAGGTTTGTAGATACTGAGACTAGAGACTGTGCTATCATGTAAAGTATAGGGTTGTAGATACTGAGACTAGAGACTGTGACATCATGTAAATTATAGGGTTGTAGATACGGAGACGAGAGACTGTGACATCATGTAAGGTATAGGGTTGTAGATACTGAGACGAGAGACTGTGACATCATGTAAGGTATAGGGTTGTAGATACTGAGACTAGAGACTGTGACATCATGTAAATTATAGGGTTGTAGATAATGAGACTAGAGACTGTGACATCATGTAAATTATAGGGTGGTAGATACTGAGACTAGAGACTGTGACATCATGTAAATTATAGGGTTGTAGATACTGAGACTAGAGACTGTGACATCATGTAAATTATAGGGTTGTCACGCCTTGGTCATTGTATCTTGTGTTTTTGTTATATGTTTGGGTAGGCCAGGGTGTGACATGGGTTTATATGTTGTGTTTCGTATTGGGGATTTGTATTAATTGGGATTGTGTATTATTAGGGGTGTGTCTAGTTAGGCTTGGCTGCCTGAGGCTATTCCCAATTGGAGTCAGCTGATTCTCATTGTCTCGGATTGGGAACCGTATTTAGGTAGCCTGAGTGCGCGTTGTATTTCGTGGGTGATTGTACCTGTCTCTGTGTTAGTCTCCAGAAAGGCTGTATTAGTTTCACTCGTTTGTTGTTTTCTTCTTCAGTTATTTCATGTACCGCATTTATCTTTATTAAAAGTCATGAGTAACCTACACGCTGCATTTCGGTCTGACTCTCTTCAAACAACAGACGAATTACGTTACAAGGGTTGTAGATACGGAGACTAGAGACTGTGACATCATGTAAAGTATAGGGTTGTAGATATTGAGACTAGAGACTGTGACATCATGTAAAGGATTGTAGATACGGAGACTAGAGACTGTGACATCATGTAAAGTATAGGGTTGTAGATAATGAGACTAGAGACTGTGACATCATGTAAAGTATAGGGTTGTAGATATTGAGACTAGAGACTGTGACATCATGTAAAGTATAGGGTTGTAGATAATGAGACTAGAGACTGTGACATCATGTAAAGTATAGGGTTGTAGATATTGAGACTAGAGACTGTGACATCATGTAAAGTATAGGATTGTAGATACGGAGACTAGAGACTGTGACATCATGTAAAGTATAGGGTTGTAGATACTGAGACTAGAGACTGTGACATCATGTAAAATATAGGGTTGTAGATACGGAGACTAGAGACTGTGACATCATGTAAAGTATAGGGTTGTAGAAATGAGTTAATGATGTAAATGTAAATGTATAGGGTTGTAGATACGGAGACTAGAGACTGTGACATCATGTAAAGTATAGGGTTGTAGATACTGAGACTAGAGACTGTGACATCATGTAAAGTATAGGATTGTAGATACGGAGACTAGAGACTGTGACATCATGTAAATTATAGGGTTGTAGATACTGAGACTAGAGACTGTGACATCATGTAAAGCATAGGGTTGTAGATACTGAGACTAGAGACTGTGACATCATGTAAAGCATAGGGTTGTAGATACTGAGACTAGAGACTGTTATAGCTCTCAAAGACTAGCTTGGTCTATGAAATCCCATTAACAGACATACAGGGAAATACCCCACTGACTTCACCTGTCAATGCACTCAAGCTACTAAACGATAATCTAGAGTAAAGTATCCCCATTTGTTCAAATTCTACAACAGTAACACCAGCACTGTTTCCACATCCATGTCCTGGTTTGCTATTCAAGACAGACGGAAAATGTCCACAGACGTTTTACTCTTTCGAAAACAATACAACATGTGGACGGGACACCGGAGACAACATGGTCTATACTGAAAAACGGTGCTGGTGGCCAGTTGTTGCATTTCACAATGCAACAGACCTGGCAGCCACCAATCTGTTTTGTTTTCGTTCAATGAGGGAAAATACCAGTGGGAGAGATTTAATCTCTCATTCGCAGCCACGCTGCGTTGTGGATATTTTCGACAAAGACATATGGAACGGCGAACTGCACAGCAGCAGGCAGCCCAACCTGGAACTCAGAAACACACACACACACACACACACACACACACACACACACACACACACACACACACACACACACACACACACACACACACACACACACACACACACACACACACACACACACACACACACACACACACACACACACACACACACACACACACTGGCAAAGCAGGCAAAATCAGCATGAGGCAAACGGCAAACCCCAGAAGAGGAAGTGAACAAGAGATATCTTTTGTCGGAGCGCACTAAAAGGGCAGCAAGCATTTCCCTTGTTTTGAAACATTTGGATGACATCAGTTGCAAATATACCTGTACCCATTTCATCATTTTGTCTTCACTTCTGGCATGAGCGGATTTTATCCTCCCTCAAAAACAAATCTGAGTTGCTTGGACTTATTTCATAGTGTATCACTAGTTAAAAAATAAAATGTATTCTCTTTGAATAAGTCTGTTTAGGAGAAAATAGTATTTCACCTCCATTTGCAACAGGGGGGAAACCAACATGCCTTTCAAAGTTTGCTTGACTTGAGCAGATTCCCTGTCTGGCTCTCTGGCAGCTGGACTGATGGCCAGCCCGGTGGAATGGCAGCTGTTGAAGGCTTTTTAAATTGCACCCGGGTTGATTGGTGGTTGTCGGGAGGGCTCGGCCAGAGAATTCTTCTTCTTCTTAGAGAGAGAGAGAGAGAGAGAGAGAGAGAGAGAGAGAGAGAGAGAGAGAGAGAGAGAGAGAGAGAGAGAGAGAGAGAGAGAGAGAAGAATAGGGGTAAAGGGGAGGAGGTGGAGGAATGGCGTGATCGCCCACCAAAGGAAACGGACCCTGAGCCCAAGGTCCGTGGTTTTACAGATCCTCGAAATCGGGAATTAGTTTAGGCTTCAGCGGTTTCAATCTCTGTCTCTCTCATTCTGCCTTTGGTGGTGCTGTTGTGCAGCAGATGGGATTTTTAAGGAGGTTGTTACATGTGCAACTTTCATTATATGTAGATATTAAAGACATAAACTAGGATCTGCCGTAAAGCTGCAGCTGGATGGGTATTGTGTTTATTTAACACATTAGTCCAACCTGTTTAACGTGTTGCTCCCAATCTGACTTTAATAGATCCTGTATGGTTCTTTTTCAGTTTTACACAGTGTTGGTGTGAGTTCTATAGTCAATATCGTAGAATGTTCAGGATTGCTTGTGGGTTTTAGGTGGTGATGTGTTTGTAAATCCTCTGTCTTACTGTACCCCTTTCAGATTAATACTCTTAAGGAAGTTGCTGTCGGCCAGTGTTGAATCTCAGCGACAGAGATGGTGTAAAAACCATTTGACTATAATTTCAACCATGATCTGTCTGGAATTAAAATAGCATTGAACCGCATTTTTTGGCACTGCTGAATTAAACAGTGTGCCGCACATCATCAAATCAGTCAACCATGTATTTAGAAATCAACTGTGTTATTTTATTCGAACAGATATTGTAGCACATTCTGTCGACTTGTTGGTGTAGTATGATTTTACTCAATGATATTTACTAACGGCATTGCATATGGTGAATACTGAAAACCAAAGGAAACCTTTGTGACGGTGGATGAAAGTAATTTCAGACTGGCACAGGTCTATTTCAGGGGAAGATACCTCTCTCACAGTGGCCTGTTTCATTTTCGTGGGGCTCCTGAAATTCAAGATGGTGCACTGCCGTGAACACTCTCGGAACATATCAGCACACAGGAAACAGATGGATTTCAACCCTATTTGTGTCTCAAAGCGGGCACCCTGCGGGGTCCTGATAGTGCCTCGGAGGCCCCATTCATGCAGAATTATTGGTTATAAATCATGGAGGGAGTCAGGACCTGTAGGTTACCCCTCTCGCTGCCTGCTGATCACTACAATTAATCAGGAGCGACATTCCTTCTTGTCATGCCGCCACCAGTCCCAGAGATATGGCCAGTTTTAGAGGAATTTATCAAACCTGTTGATTCAGTCTATTCCTTTCATTCCCCACCCCTCCCCTATCGTATCACCTCCCTGTTTCTGCAATCCAATTGGGGCTACTGTATGTACACGGTGCCTCCTCTGGCAAATGCTTACTGACCTTTCACAGACGGCAGCTAGTCATCAATCAAATTAGAGAGCATCTATTATCATCAGTAGGGGAGAGCAGATGGTTGGGTTGTTTTGAAATGGGCCTTTCGACCATTTTCAAGCAAAAAGTAGCATTGTAGCTCGACTGATTTCCAAGAAGCAATTTGTGTGAATGTATGCACATGTATCAATAATGAAGTGTAGTTTTCAATCACTCACTGAAACATTGCCTGTAGAAGGGATCAAATGAAATTGTGTTGGTCACATACACATATTTACCAGATGTTATTGCAGGTGTAGTGAAATGCTTGTTGATCATCATCTAGATTCAGCTGTGGGACGATTTATTTTTGAGTGGATGGGCCGTAATATAATTCTAAATAATTTGTAGACTGCAAAATGACTGCAAGAAGCCCATGAAGATATTTCACTAAAACATAATCATTTCCAACCTTGCTTACATTTGTATACGATCACAAGTCTCGCTATTATGCATGGGAATACTTGGGAACAAATTCCCGAAATAATAATTTGCTCAGAAAACTGTGTGGGGGGCGGAACTAAAACCACCTGCAGGGCGAAATTTGGGGGACCCTGGCCTATATGTATAGTTTGTAGGACCAAACTATTCCTTTGCTGACGTAATTTGGTGTTTGTCCTGGTGTTTCTTGGGACATCTTGTGAATTTTTCACTGACTAGGGGGACTATTGTGCCTGTGCTGTAACCAGTCCAAAGAAGTACAGCAGAGGGCATTTCCATTGCCTCATTTGCTGGCTGGACAAATGTGTCGCTATTAACCATTTTTTGCACATGTAAAAAACCAAGCCCCAATTCCTTCAAACATTTCACCAGTTCAGCTGATATGAATATGTCAGTATTTTTACAGTGCCTTCAGAAAGTATTCACACCCCTTGTTACAGCCTGAAGTTCAAATGGATTAAATAGATCATTTTGAGTTCACTGGTCTACACACAATACCCCATAATGTCAACGTGGAATTGTTTTTAGAATTTTTACAAATTAATAAAAAATTTAAAGCTGAAATGTCTTGAGTCAGTAAGTATTCAACCTCTTTGTTGTGGCAAGCCTAAATAAGTTCAGGAGTAAACATTTGCTTAACAGTTCACATAATAAATTGCATGTATTACAACAATAGTGGTTAACATGATTTTTGAGTAACTACAGTACCCCATCTCTGTACCCCGCTGTAAGGTCTCTCGGTCGAGCAGTGAATTTCAAACATAGATTCAACCACAAAGACCAGGGATGGTTTCCAATACCTCACAAAGAAGGGTACCTATTGGTAGATGGGTAAAACAAGTTATTAATTACACTTTGGATGGTGTATCAATACACCCAGTCAATACAAGATACAGGGGCAAATTGTTTGGGGCAAAGAAAATACAACACATTACTGAGTACCACTTTCCATATTTTCAAACATAGTGGTGGCTGCATCATGTTATGGGTATTCTTGTAATCGTTAAGGACTAGGGAGATTTTCTGGATAGAAAATAAACGGAATGGAGCCAATCACAGGCAAAATCTTAGACGAAAACCTGGTTCAATGTGCTTCCAGACACTGAGAGATGGATTCACATTTCAGCAGGACAATGGCGTAACAGCCAAATCTAGACTGGAGTTGCTTACCAAGAAGACAGTGAATGTTTCTGACTGGCCGAGTTACAGTTTTGACTTAAATCTATTTGAAAATCTATGGCAAGATGTGAAAATGGTTGTCTAGCAATGATCCAGAACCAATTTGACTGAGTTTGAAAAGCTTGGAAAAGGTTAATGGGCAAATGCTGAACAGTGGTGTACAGCTCTTAGAGACTTACAACACAGGAGTGACTTCTTGAATGGCCCAGCCAGAGCCTAGACTTGAACCAGATTGAACATCTCTGGAGAGACCTGAAAATAGCTGTGCAGCGACGCTCCCCATCCAACCTGACAGAGCTTAAGAAGATCTGCAGATAAGAACAGGAGAAACTCTCCAAATACAGGTGTTCCAAGCTTGTAGCTTCATACCCAAGAAGACTCAAGGCTGTAATCGCTGCCAAAAATGCTTCAACAAAGTACTGAGTAAAGGGTCTGAATACTTGTGTAAATTACCCCCCCCCAAAATAAACGTTTTTGCTTTGTCATTGTGTGTAGATTGATGAGGGAAAAAAATATTTGGTCCCTTTTAGATTAAGGCTGTAATGTAACAACATTTTGAAAAAAATCCAGGGGTATGAATACTTTCCTAAAGCACTGCATATCAAATGACCATTTCTCCTTAACGACGGTGCTCTACAGTACGCATATAAACTAAGCTTAAATTCCAAACGTCGCCACTTCGACATTAGCCATTCACATACAACACTTATAGCCTCCATATAGTCTGCAATCATACGCTCCGGCCAAAATAAATTAAGCTGACAACAGCAAAAAACCTCTACTTTATCTTTCGACTGGCCAGAAAGGGGGAAACTGAGAATACAGATTTCCTGTTTATCAGAAGAAGAACTAATTTTGTTTCTTCGACTGCAAGTGAACCGCCGATTAATCTAGGAGACCTTGAGTGGCACTATATGGACGGAATCAGTAGCAATGCGCCCGAGCCACAATCTCTGACCTTTTGAGTGCCGTCCACATTTTAATTAAGTAGTCTCTAAAATGAAAGCATCTCAGTGCCCCCCACCCCTCTCTGAAACTACCCCACTCTCCCCTTGTAGAATGAACTTTTTTGCCCAGGGAAGTAAATGGGAGACAAACCACATCGGAGCAGTGATTGAATATCGCCGTGGGAAGTTCTTAACAAGGCGGAATTAGGAGGCGTAGTGCAGACACATATGCCTGCCAAATGTAATCTGCTCGTAATAAATGCTTTGCCCTTTATACTGTATGAAGCAACGGACACAAGTATTGGATTCTCACTGTGTTAGTACAACTCACAATGTGTTTGGTTGATTATGATTAAGAAGTTGTGTAAGTTTCCATGTATGCCTTGCATCATGAGACCAAGTTTCATATTCCCTTTTAAACAGTAATGGTTGATTAATTGATTTGTGATCTAATGTGTATTTTTTTGCCTTACAGCTCTTGAATCATTGGGACAGTTGCTTGGGTGCTTGAAGGTAGGCTAGTGTGTTTTATCGTGTTTGTGTGGATGTGATAGTGATCTCATATGCAATTTGCAGATACACATCATGATGGTCCATAAGTCACATTGATTCTGTCAGAAACGTCGACCTTTGGTTGACACTAAGTTCATTAGAATGACTCATAGAGACTGACAAAGTTGGCATGTACATTGTCATGTGACAGTGAGTGAGGCTGTGTGTTTGTCAAGTCAAGTCAACTTGTCACATACACATGTTTAGCAGATGTTATTGAGGGTGTAGCGAATTGCTTGTGTTTCTAACTCTAACAGTGCAGTAATATCTAACAATGAATATATAACAATCACAGCACACACATCCAAAGTAAAGGAATGAAATTAAGAATATATACATATTTGGGCAAACAATGTCAGAGCGGCATAGACTAAGGTACAGTAGAATAGGATAGAATACAGTGTACATATATGAGATGAGTGATGCAGAATATGTAAATGTTATTAAAGTGACTAGTGTTCCATTATTAAAGTGGCCAGTGATTTGAAGTATATGTATATAGGGCAACAGCCTCTAATGTGCTAGTGATGGCCGTTTAATAGTCCTTGAGATAGAAGCTGTTTTTCAGTCTCTCGGTCCCAGCTGTGATGCACCTGTACTGACTTCGCCTTCTGGATGATAGCGGGGTGAACAGGCAGTGGCTCACGTGGTTGTTGTCCTTGATTGTTTTGGGGGGGCCTTCCTGTGACATCAGGTGCTGTAGGTGTACTGGAGGGCAGATAGTTTGTTCCCGGTGATGTGTTGGACACACAGCACCACCCTCTGGAGAGCCCTGCGGTTGCGGGCGGAGCATTTGCCGTACCAGGCGGTGATACAGCCCAACAGGAAGCTCTCAATTGTGCAGCTGTAAAAGTTAGTGAGGGTTTTAGGTGCCAAGCCAAATTTCTTCAGCCTCCTGAGGTTGAAGAGGCGCTGTTGCTCCATCTTTACCACACTGTCTGTATGGGTGGACCATTTCAGTTTGTCAGTGATGTGTATGCCAAGGAACTTGACGCTTTCCACCTTCTCCACTGCAGTCCCATCGATATGGATAGGGTGGTGCTCCCTCTGCTGTTTTCTAAAGTCCACGATCAGCTTCTTTGTTTTTTTGACATTGGGTGAGAGGTTATTTTCACACTCCCAGGGCCCTCACATCCTCCTTGTAGGCTGTTTCATCATTGTTTGTGATCAGGCCTACTGCTGTTGTGTCATCTGCAAACTTGATGACTGAGTTGGAGGCGTGCGTGGCTTGCACTCATGTGTGAACATGGAGTACAGGAGGGGGCTGAGCACTCATCCCTGTGTTGAGGATCAGCGAAGTGGAGGTGGGGGCGGCCCGTCAGGAAGTCCAGGACCCAGTTGCACAGGGTGGGGTTCAGACCCAGGGCCTCAAGCTTAATGATGAACTTGGAGGGTACTATGGTGTTGAATGCTATAGTTAATGATCAGCATTCTTACAAAGGTATTCCTCTTGTCCAGATGGTATACGGCAGTGTGCAGTGTGATGGCGATTGCATCATCTGTGGATATATTGGGGCGGTAAGCAAATTGAAGTGGGTCTAGTGTGTCAGGTAAGGTAGAGGTGATATGATCCTTGACTTGTCTCTCAATGTCAGGCGGTTGGTGTAGCTGGTGCATGAAGTCAGGCGCAGGAGAGCAGAGATAAGTGAACAACGCACTTTAATAAAGGCAAATGCACAAAGTAACAAACCCAATGTGCGAACAAAAATAACGGTTGCCACACCTGTCTGCACAATGAACCCAACTGGCTGTACGGACTCAGACTGAGACTGGATAATATATCGTATATAATATACTCGGAAGTGTTGGGTGGTGTGCCCGCCTCCTGAGTCTAGTTGTCCACTCCGAGTACCTCTCCTCCACCGGCGGTGTTTGGATCGGCCTCTGGAACCAGTTCCATTACCCTGGGGGGTATGAATAAAGGATCCAATTTGAGCATTCCTGGTCGTAATGCTGGTAATGCTGGTGAGTTACCGCCATATCCAAAAGTTATTCCCATCTGTATGTAATAGCAACAACAAAAAAATTCTGAGCTAATGATATAAGACATTACTCATAAAAAAAAACAAAATACTGCAAAGTTTCCTAAGCGCTAGAAGCACGGCAGCCCTCTCTTTTGGTGCCATTTTTTTTGTGTCTGTGTGTGTGGCAAGGGGGCTGTTTGTGTGTGTCTGTCTATCTGTATGTGTGTGTGTGTGTGTGGGGGGGGGGGGAGCTGTGTGTTTGACATACTGACATCACAATCCCTGCTCCAGTGTAGCTAGGTCCCACTGTAACATGTTGGTCCTGACCAGTGTTACATCAAATCATTTGGAGAGAATAGCTCTGAGTAATAACACATTTTCAACCCCCATCATATCCCAGCTGTTTTTCTACAATGGAGGCATATAGTGCCATTTTACAGTAGCTGAGTAATAACACATTTTCAACCCCCATCATATCCCAGCTGTTTTTCTACAATGGAGGCATATAGTGCCATTTTACAGTAGCTGAGTAATAACACATTTTCAACCACCATCATATCCCAGCTGTTTTTCTACAATGGAGGCATATAGTGCCATTTTACAGTAGCTGAGTAATAACACATTTTCAACCACCATCATATCCCAGCTGTTTTTCTACAGTGGAGGCATATCGTACCATTTTACAGTAGCTGAGTAATAACACATTTTCAACCACCATCATATCCCAGCTGTTTTTCTACAATGGAGGCATATAGTGCCATTTTACAGTAGCTGAGTAATAACACATTTTCAACCCCCATCATATCCCAGCTGTTTTTCTACAATGGAGGCATATAGTGCCATTTTACAGTAGCTGAGTAATAACACATTTTCAACCCCCATCATATCCCAGCTGTTTTTCTACAATGGAGGCATATAGTGCCATTTTACAGTAGCTGAGTAATAACACATTTTCAACCACCATCATATCCCAGCTGTTTTTCTACAATGGAGGCATATAGTGCCATTTTACAGTAGCTGAGTAATAACACATTTTCAACCACCATCATATCCCAGCTGTTTTTCTACAGTGGAGGCTTATCGTACCATTTTACAGTAGCTGAGTAATAACACATTTTCAACCACCATCATATCCCAGCTGTTTTTCTACAATGGAGGCATATCTTACCATTTTACAGTAGCTGAGTAATAACACATTTTCAACCCCCATCATATCCCAGCTGTTTTTCTACAATGGAGGCATATCGTACCATTTTACAGTAGCTGAGTAATAACACATTTTCAACCACCATCATATCCCAGCTGTTTTTCTACAATGGAGGCATATCGTACCATTTTACAGTAGCTGCCTTTTTTTATTAACTTGAATTGTCTGTGGACTGCATTTGTGCTGGCACAGGCAGAATAGAAGTCTTAGAGAGAGAAAGAATCAGAGAAAACAGAGAGAGAAAGCCCACTGCTGTATTCTCCATACTATTTAATTATAATTGTGCGAGAGATCGGCGTACCGCTTTAGCAGTCGCTGAGTTCTGCCCAGCCAATAAGAACTTGCGCTCAGCTGCATCTGACAGTGATAAATGGTGCCACGGCCATCTCCCTCATCCCATCGTCCCTTTTAGCAGCTGAGCGGTGCATTCCCATAATGCACCGCTCAGCTGCTAAAAGGGTGGCGCGGCCTTGGAATGGGCCTTCGGGCCGTTCATTAAAAACGCGGATTTATATGGTGACAAGTGTGTGCGCTCGGAGTGTGTGTGTGTGTGTGTGTGTGTGTGTGTGTGTGTGTGTGTGTGTGTGTGTGTGTGTGTGTGTGTGTGTGTGTGTGTGTGTGTGTGTGTGTGTGTGTGTGTGTGTGTGTGTGTGTGTGTGTGTGTGTGTGTGTGTGTGTGTGTGTGTGTGTGTGTGATTTAGGAGCTTCTCAACATGAATCAATGATCTCCTTCAAACCAAATAGACATCCAAGTCAATTCACATCCATCCAAATCCAAATTGTGAGAACATGTGGCTATAGATATTGGGCCGTTGAATGTGTGCCAGTTTCCGTTTGACTTCTGCTACACCGCAATATCATGTAATTTGTTTTACTATGACATTTTGTCAGTCAGACAATCCATGTATTATTGGTTTCCTGCTGATGTTGAACGGAAGGTAACCCCCTTAATGTGGTGAATAACCCACTGAACTTCCATTGAACCCCTGTGAAAGATGCAACAGTAAACATTTGAACCTTTGCTGTGGTGTAAATCTCAAGTTAGCAGCCGCAAAATAACTGCTGCTATTTTACTGTTTAATAACAGATAAAGAATATCAGACCATAGCCTTGTTATCATTGATCTTACTTAATGCTCTTTTCAAAGTTAAATCGAAGATATAATGTAACATTTTATTTGGATATTCAGACTGAATTCAACTAGATGGACAAGTGACACAGTTCAGTAATATACAAACATTAAGAACACCTTCCTAATATTGAGTTACACCCCACCCTTCTTCCCTCAGAATAGCCTCAATTTGTTTGGCAAGGGCTCTACAAGGTCCACAGGGATGCTGGCCCATATTGACTCCAATGCTTCCTACGGTTGTGTCAAGTTGGCAGGATGTCCTTTGAGTGGTGGACCAGTCTTAATACACACAGGAAACTGTTGAGCGTGAAAAACCCAGCAGCATTGCTGTTCTTGACACAAACTGGTGAGCCTGGCAGCTACTACTATACCCCATTAAAAGGCACTAAAATATTTTGTCTTGCCCATTCACCCTCCGAATGGAACACATTACCCAATCCATGTCTCAACTGTCTCCAGACTTTAAAAATCCTTCTTTATCCTGTTTCCTCTCCTTCATCTACACTGATTTGAAGTGGATTTAACAAGTGACATCACAACAAGGGATCATAGCTTTCACCTGGATTCACCATGTAATGGAAAGAGCAGGTGTTCTTAATGTTTTATATACTCAGAGTATAGGCTATATTATGTTTTAGAAGTAATTATTACACGTACAATGGCAAGTCTTTAATTAAGATTCATGTGACTAAAAATGTATTTCAAAAGAGTTTCTATGTATCAACTGAAATGTTTTATTGCAAAAAATGTCATATGCAACCTCATACGTCTCAGGAGACTGTGTAGGGAAAGCAGCGTGTGGACTTCCATTAGCCTACATAAGCTTCCTCTGTGTGGTACTATCCTACTGTACTGAGGTGTGGTTGAAACAGGCTGAGGTAGTTGAGGCATAATTAGTCATCTGCCTTGGACACGTCAGCTCCTGTTAGTGCTTCTGTTTTAATTCCTTTTGTCTGTTCTCTCCCGATAGCCTTTCCCCGCGCTTCGTAGAGCTGTGTGTGTGTGTGTGTGTGTGTGTGTGTGTGTGTGAGGTTCCTCTGCACCTGTTTTCCATTTTTTGTAAATAATTTGGCCTCCTGCTTTTTCTCATTCCCTCCTCTATTTTGGATTAATGAAATGGAGGAAATGTCGAATTGTGTCGGAGACCCATTCATCGCATTCATTTTTGGACCAGGCGGCGTACTAGTCAGGGCGTGTGTGTGTGTGTGTGTGTGTGCGTGCGTGCATGTGAAAGAGATCATTTGTGTAAGTGTGTCAGTTGAGTGAATAGCAGAGTCTGTGCACTTATGGGCATATTTGTGTGATATGAGTGTTTGTGTTTGTGTGTGTGTAAACATGCGTCTCAGGCAGGGGCAAGTTGATGAAAGGCGCTTTGAAGATGCACGGCTAGAAGGGAAACCCTCTCCATCCACCTCTCTCTCCTTTCCCCTCTCTCTCTCTATCCTCTCTTTCTCTCTCTCTCCCTGCATGCCTCGCCTCAGTGCCAGTGTTGGCTGAACTCTCGCTTTCCCTAGATGTAGGGTTGGCAGGGCTGGACTGAAGGACGATGCATCGGGCATGTGAATTAGTCTGGAAGGGGTAGGGGAGACATCCCTGGAAATCAGGGATTACTCTACCTGTGGATTAAAGGCTACATTAGATACATGTGACACATCAATCAGAGCGGAGACTGCAATATCACACGCCATATGAGTTATTACATGCATATCCATGCATCATTACATGCTTATTCATTTGGGGTGTTGTGGTATTATTAGCTCATCTATGTCTGTAGAGATGGGACTCTTAGTAATAATATTGCGTGACTAAGATGATTGAATGGCAACATAACTTTAAAAGATAAACAGTTTAAGCAAAGTTAAACAGCTAGTAACCAAATCGTTTTCATTTCTCCATTTATTTAGTCTTTAACTACCCAGTGAACCCTCTTTGTGATAAAACCCACGGTAACAGCCTTCATAGAGGGCATCTAATTGTTAAGTGCTACCAAATTCACCTTTGCAAGAAAGATCACTTGATATTCCATCCTTTCTTCTGTTGGTTCTCTTCCGTCGCACTCCACTTAGCATTTTAAGTTACCGACACAACTTAGTCCAACTGAGCAGTGGGGTTCAGGTGTGAGTTGCAGTATGGGTTGCTGCCGGCGGCTGTTTTAGCTAACACTCCCTTAGCTGTAACACATGGCTGACAGAGGATAGCTATTGTTCCCTTTTTGGCTTGTCATGCTATTTGGGCCCGATAGATAGAGACACAGGGCTATGTGCACATACGACACTGTGTATGATGTTATTGTGTTGGATTGTTGTATTGCAATGTAGTTCTGCACAAATGTTGAAATGTGAACGTTGTTATATTTGTCTACACATTTGTCTATCTGTCTGTCTCTCTTGCGCTTTCTCTCTGTCTGTTTATCTATACTTGTAGGGTCTTAATTAGAGCCAGTTTGCTACAGGAGGAAATTAAGCTTGTTGAGAGAAAGTGAAGGTGAAGCTGGTTGAGAGAATGCTGAGAGTGTGCAAAGCTGTAATCAAGGCAAAGAGTGGCTCCTTTGAAGAATCTCAAATATATCATATATTTTAATTCGTTTAACACTTGTTTGGTTACTACATGATTCCGTATGTGTTATTTCATAGTTTTGATGTCTTCACTATTAGTCTAGAATGTAGAAAATAGTCAAAATAAAGAAAAACCCTTGAATTGTAACGGCGTTCGTCTGTTGAAGAAAGAGAGTCGGACCGAAATGCAGCGTGTAGGTTACTCATGACTTTAATGAAAGAATCGCGGTACATGAAATAACTGAAACTAAATACAAAAACAACAGAACGGAACGTGAAACTAATTACAGCCTATCTGGTGAATACTACACAAAGACAGGAACAAACACCCACAAAATACAAAGCGAAACTATGGCTCCCTAAATACGGTTCCCAATCAGAGACAACGAGGATCACCTGACTCTGATTGAGAATCGCCTCAGGCAGCCAAGCCTA
Source organism: Oncorhynchus gorbuscha (assembly GCF_021184085.1). NCBI lineage: Eukaryota > Metazoa > Chordata > Actinopteri > Salmoniformes > Salmonidae > Oncorhynchus > Oncorhynchus gorbuscha. The sequence goes on from NC_060197.1 coordinate 33,301,520, forward strand.
TACAACACCCCTAAATAGCCGCGATCCCAAATACTACAAACCCCAATACGAAAACAACATATAAACCCATGTCACACCCTGGCCTACCCAAACATATAACAAAAACACAAAATACAATGACCAAGGCGTGACATGAATGAGTAGGTGTTCTAAAACATTTGACGGGTATTGCAGATAAGTAGTGCACTATGTAGAGAACGAAGTGCCAATTGGGACGCAGGCTTCATCTGTTCCCTACTCCCTCAAATCCCAGCAGAATTGGCTGATTGTAATTCACAGGCCATTGTTTGGAGAGGTCGGGCGGCTTGTTTGCTATTGATTTTATCTAAAGGCTCCTATATTTTACTGTGCACATATCAGAGCAATTGTTTTGAAGTATGCAGGGAAATCAATAACCCTAGCTGAGGGGCCCGTCTTTCCCGCGCGCCTTTCAATGGCTCCAATTTATGTTTTAATTACCATGATCTACTCAGGAGTTTGAAGCTCGACGTGGGTTCTCAGAGTGCACCTCGCAATCATGACCTACATTCCACACTGTTCACTTGGATGAGTCTTTCTCATCCACGTATCATTCATTGTAGGAGCACATCAAACGTACTTTAGTGGAAAAACAACCGTATAATTCTGGTCTCCATATGAATATATCAGTTAACACCACGGGTCCAAGACAGATTGTATGCCTCCTGTGTCTTTATTAGAGATAGTCAGCTGAACTCATGCCATTAGGAATGATTGGCCAACTTACTCTGCCATAAAAGTGGCTGCTGCTGGTCGAGCTGAAAGCAGTCAAATATATTTATATTGAGTCCTATAATTAAGACAGATCAATACAAAATACAACTGCAGTAACTCTTACTCCTGATTCCCAGGTGTGTGTGTGTGTGTGTGTGTTGTGTGTGTGTGTGTGTGTGTGTGTGTGTGTGTGTGTGTGTGTGTGTGTGTGTGTGTGTGTGTGTGTGTGTGTGTGTGTGTGTGTGTGTGTGTGTGTGTGTGTGTGTGTGTGTGTGTGTGTGTGTGTGTGTGTGTGTGTGTGTGTGTGTGTGTGTGTGTGGGGGTGGTTCGGTGGGTGTGTCTGTGTCAGAGGGGAAAGAGAGAGAGAGTGTTTGTGTGTGTTTGTGTCAGAGGGGCCGTGAACCCGTCACACAAGCATACACCACACACTCAGCCTGTGAAATTACTACCCAGTCTTATCATAGTCGGATCAGTGGGTCTCCTTTGAAATCTGCTATGTTCCATTAACAGCAATGTGATATACGTTGTCATTGGCGAGAATGTACTTTATGATGTTTTATGGAGTGTTGTGCCTATAAAGTAACGCTAATCAATGCCTTATACCGTATACAGAGTAAGTTAGCATTGTAGCAATAGAAGATAACACAAGGTCACACAATTCACTATGTTAGGCTGTAATTTATCAAAAGTGGTATCTATCAAAGCATCTGACAAGTTCGGGAAAAGTAGTCTTCGCACATTGCAGTAAAGCACTTCAGTTTGTGCCCGGAAACATGACCGATCCCAGAAATATCCCAAGGGATTCCACTTTACCCCCAAGGTATCCTCAAATACCATCTTGTATATAACAGAGCCCTATAGTGTGCTGTTTGTCAAGCCTCTTAAACATCACAGTTGTATTTTAATACAGTGCGGGAAGAATCCTACAGTATCTGTCAAGCGACAGCTGGCACCAGCGACGTGGTTTGGAAAGGCTGCAGACAAATGAATCATCTACATCTAGACACTGACAGTACTTTAGCGAGCTGTGTTTCATCAGAGTCTGCCTCTTGTTATGTGTATCAGCAGGATGGCATCTCTGTGGTGGCAAACAAAGTGGTCCGGATGATTTAATGGAAAAGGACAAACTGTTGTGAGTGGAGTAGATGCATTCTTACCCAAAGCAATTCAAGTGCATTTATCAGACTTTTGATGAATGAATGGTGTCGTTTATGGTAATGGCTACCAACAAGATGCAATGCATCCGATGCGTTGATGATATACGATTAATAAGTGCACCTGTAGTAATCGTAGTGATTATAACCATGCGTTAATATTCCGCCAGTGTATGTTGTTTTAACAGGAATAAATGTACAGCTTTACTGCCTTATACAGGACAATTGACATGTCATGAATGCATAACACACAATCAGTATAATTAAGGACTTATTCACCAGACCGTTACACAAAAAAAACGTCACCCAATCAACAAGTCTGACTCATCAATCGATCGCTCTAGCTGGCCTGGTTCATTTTCAACCAAGCGCACCCCCCCCCCCTTTAATCCGTCTCCCTTATTCCCTAGCCAGTGATTAGTGATCGCTATAGCAAGGAGACTGACCCTTCCTCCTTCCCTTCCTGCTTCAGACCTTCTCATATTCTAAAGCCCAGCACCAGGGGCGGAACTTATCAGCTACAGGGGATCAGGCAATCTCCTCCACTTCAGAACGGGAGTCCATTGTGTCCGACTGCTGTCTCTGGATAATCTGTGTGGCTAGCTGACAGATATGCCGTGGACACACACACACTCACGCACAGATCTACTGGGGTCAAGCACGATAACGGGATTACAGGGAGAGATGGAGGTCCGGGTCTGGGGCTTGTTAAAGAAAAGGAGAGAGGGGATGGAGAGATAGAAGCAGAGGGGATGGAGAGATAGAAGCAGACTGGATGAAAGAGAGAAGGGACTGGTATTAGGTGCGATTGAGCGCTTGTCGGGGGGGTTTTGGCTGGAGATTAAGATGAGGGAGGAGATTGAGTGTCGGTCCACACACACAGACACACACACACACACACCATTCCCTTCCACTACCTTATAAAGTTAATAAAATATGCCATCAAATTAAATGTCCAATCAAACAGCATTGCACATAGGTCAATCTACAATGGCAGACAGTCATTTAGTCCAGCCATTATGCTATACTCCCTTGTTTTTTTTAGCCACAAAACTTTTTATTTCGTTTTGTCGTTTTTCTTTTTCAAATAAATGCATATAAAGATAATCCCGACCCATCCCCTCAGTCCCCGGATAAAGTATTTGACCCCAGGTCTGGTTGATAGTGATTTATCTGTTATTCACTCTGCTTTATACAGGGCAGACGAGAGAGGGATCTACTTCACTTACTTTGGCAATGTTAAGATCTGTTTCCCATGCCAATAAAGCCCTTAAATTGAGAGAGAGAGAGAGAGAGAGAGAGAGAGAGAGAGAGAGAGAGAGAGAGAGAGAGAGAGAGAGAGAGAGAGAGAGAGAGAGAGAGAGAGAGAGAGAGAGAGAGAGAGAGAGAGAGAGAGAGAGAGAGAGAGAGAGAGAGAGAGAGAGAGAGAAGAGAGAGAGAGAGAGGTCAAGCAGAACTCTAAGAGGCCGTGATGCACATACAGAGACCCTGGGAGGCAGTGTGGTAGGCAGTGACACAGAGCTAATGCCTTGTCACACAGACTGTCAGCAGATTAGCCAGTGGATTACACCACAGCCATTAGATGTGCATGGAGCGAAAGGGCACAAACACAGGAGAGGAGAAGAGAGGGAATGGGGGAGGAGTGGATGGGAGGGTGGCAAGAGAGTGGAGAGAAGGGAGGGCAGGAGAAGAGGGAATGGAGAAAAGATACATGTGGAAAAGAGAGTGGAGCAAAATAGAGGAGAGTGGAGGGTAGGCAGTAAAGAGAGGAAGAGAAAATGATATGGGAAGGAAGTTGTTTGGAGATGGTAAGAATAGATCAACGTGAAAAGTGGCGTGGAGAGAATAGAGAGGAGGAAAAAGAAAGAGTGATAAGATAGGGGTTGGAGGGGAATGGAGACGAGGTAGAAAACGCAGAGAAGAGGAGTGGAAAGTGTATAGTGGCTCAAGAATAGGAGGAGATGATGGGAGGAAAACAGAGGACAAGTGGGGCGAGGAGGAGAAATGGAAAAAGTGAGTGCATGCACAATTGCACCGAGAGGAAGGGTGGAGAGGAGAGAAGACAGATGGAAATGAGGGGACCCGGGGAAAATTAGAAGAGGAAGAGAGGAAAGAGATGGATGTGAAGCAGAGGAGAGGAGAAGGAGGCACAAGTACATTTAGAAGTAGATGAACAGAGATATAAAACATTGAGACTAATTGATGTTGAAGAACAGCAGATGAAAAGAAGAGAAGTGCTAAGAAGAGAGGGGAAAAGGTGAAGATATAGAACCAGGAAACGCATCAGAAAAGAAGTTGTTTCAACCAGTTGACATAGAGAACTGCCCATCCTCTACTATGTTCATCCGTCAAGTCAGTCCAGATCCGATCCAAAGTGACCTATCGGTTAATCATGACGTCGATGTGGGTATTATCTGGATTAGAAATACAAAATAAACACATGGAGTGACGCAGAATATTTCATACGAAATGTTGTCAGATAATATGCATGTTTTGGTCATACTCTCCAAGATAATATTGACATCTTAGTTGTGCATATTCAAACCCACCCTGTCGAACCTTATGTAACAGCAACATTGTCTGTCAGGGAGATTATTGTCTGTGCGTGCAATGTAAAGTCTGTATCAGAAATGATGTTGTGTTGCGCTACAATTACAGCATTGATTTTCAGCATGTGAAACTTGGCTCTGGTGTTGGTACAGTTGAAGCGAAGATGACGTGTAATAGATATGACATGTTGTGCAATGGGGGGGCGTGTATTGACATAAGCCTTGTGTACCCTCCACTCCACGTTACGCCGAAGCAGACAGCTTTGGGACCGAAGTCGAAACGTTCATGGAATATGTTTGCTTTTAATGCCCTCATTGGGAGAAAGTGAGACGCACAGTCAACTAGTGTGGTGGCTCGGTAACGTGAAAGAAAGGTTTTACCATTTAACACTTTGCATTGATGGTTGTATTAGTAAGGCTATAATTGGGTGAACGTGCGTGCCTTTTGTCAGTTGTTATGACGTTCTATGACATTGTTATAAAGGTCTTGTGACATCAGATCATTGCTCAGTAGTTGACCGGAGTAACCATGCAAAGAGAATACAAAAAAAGGATTAAAAAATTTAAAGGACATACCCAAGCTCACATCAAGTGTCACAAACATTTAGAACACCTATCAAGAAAAGTGTTCCCACTTTACCTCCATTCCAGTCAGATCCACATCACCAATCCCCAACACTCGGCTCCAGTGAGGAGGTGTCAGCCATCTCAGCTGGTGTTTTTGCTTGGGATAATCGACTTGCCATCCCCGCCACAATACCCCACTCCCCCAGTCTAATGAGCTGTAATTGCCCCTGTGTGGGCTTCTTTGGGACCCATAGTTATCGAAGAGAAAGAGGAAATATGCCAGGTTAACTAGGGCTAATGGGAATTTCTGATGTGCATTGTGAGGGGTGATTGGGTTGATAAATGTCTCACGTATCATGGCGTGTGTCTGTATATGAGCTGCTATACAGAATATATGGCATGCAGTGTGAATGCTCAACACAGAGAATCCATGCAAACACATGGAGTGAGTGAGTGAGTGAGTGAGTGAGTGAGTGAGTGGTGAGTGGTGGTGAGTGAGTGAGTGGTGAGTGAGTGAGTGAGTGAGTGAGTGAGTGAGTGAGTGAGTGAGTGAGTGCGTGCGTGCGTGCGTGCGTGCGTGCGTGCGTGTGTGTGTGTGTGTGTGTGTGTGTGTGACAGGAAGCATTTCAGGGCACATTTGCTGGTTGAGTGATTTGAATGTGTGCTCCTTCCTTGGAATGAGCTGAGTCTTAGGAAAGCCATGGTGGGTGGAGGGGGGTCTAGATGGGTTAACCCCCCCCAGTGTTATTTAGACAGTTATTATGATAAGCACCACACACACGCACACACACGCACGCACGCGCGGATGAATACGCACACAATGACACAAACATTCATATGTATATACACACACACACACGCTCACACAAGCACATAAACACACACACACACAGACGCTCATGGAGCATCCACGCAGTCACATGAAGCACATAAACACACACACACAGACGCTCATGGAGCATCCACACAGTCACATGAAGCACATAAACACACACACACACACACAGACGCTCATGGAGCATCCACGCAGTCACATGAAGCACATGCACAAGGTGGAAATTGACAACCTATAAAACAAGTTCTAACACACTAAGTCCCAACTCATCTGGGATGGGAGCCATTTTCCTCTTTTAAAAGTCTCCACATTCAGAGTACCCAGATGAAAGTTGGGTTTGCACTGAATTAGCCAGTGAGAAAACTAAATTTCCTTTGCGATTTTACGAGCGTTTAATTTGAAACAATTAAGATATTATAGGCGCCAGGGATACACTAAACCGAGAGGCAGCTGGGAGCAATCCCATAAACCCTTCGGCCCGTGAACGAGTCACCTTGCCTTTCTCTCTCTCGGCTCGCCTCCTTTGCACTCTTCCTCTCCCTCACCACTGGCTTCCCCTCGCCTTCCTCTAATGGCTTCCCCTCGCCTTCCTCCTATCTCTAATTTCCTCCCCTCATGTTCCTCCTCTCTCTCTCCTGTTTGCCTCCCATCTCTGTCTCTCTCCTCTTGCCTCCCTTCCCATTCCTCCTCTGTCTCTCTACAGTATCTCTGCTTGCCTCCCCTTGCGTTCTTCCTATTTCTCTCCCCTCTCTCTCCACCCGTTCCTCCTCTCTCCACCTGCCTCCCCTCGCATTTCTCCTCTCTCTCTCTCCTCTCTCTCCACCCGTTCCTCCTCTCTCCACCTGCCTCCCCTCACATTCCTCCTCTCCGACTCCGCTTTCTTGAAGTGCCGCCTGACGTAGGTAGCATTCAGCCTCGTCAAACACAAATAAACTTACTTAACCTCCCCTGGGCTTCTACAAGCCCTCCTACAGTACCTTCACCAACCAATCAAGTGCCTCTCAAATGGATCTGTTGGCTGCCTATCTGAAGGCCTAATTGTGTCAAGATGGTGAAAGGAGGAAGCGAGGACATTTTCCATTACAACTTTGATGATGTCAGTGGATGAATAATTAGCATGTGTGTTATTTATTACAGTATGGAAGAGAAAGAGATGGAAAGTGAGGGAGAGCAAAAGGAAGATGTAAACTATAGGGGGCAGCAAACAGTAAGAGGTTTGTACATTATCACAATTAATTAATAATAATCATAATACATGGGACATATATGGCGCTTTACAATTTTTTTATAGGGGTTGATACATATTTGTTACAGGAAATTGGAACCTCTTTGCTGTGTACAAAACACTAACAATAACCACTCTCTCCATGACAGACTGACCAGGTGAATCCAGGTGAAAACTATGATCCCTTATTGATGTTACTTGTTAAATTCACTTCAATCAGTGTAGATGCATTGGAGGAGACAGGTTAAAGAAGGATTTTTAAACCTGGGGGGGGTGTTCTTAATGTTTTGTACATTCGGTGTATACGGATGTAGGATCACAGATGTAGGATCTTAATTTGATCACTTTTTTGTTTCTGAAATACAGTTATAGTGTATTTAAGGTTTAAAAAGGCTTCTAAAGTTAGTAATTTCCACCTTAAAAACTAAAAGTTTCCATTATTATTATTAGAAATAATGTTCAAATTTACTGTTTTCTTGCTATAGCAAACTGGCTCTAATTAAGATCCTACATCTGTACAAAGTTCAACCATATTCCTAGTTAGAAAACAACATTAATATTTGACTACACTTGTAGATAATTTTATAATCTCATCAAAATGAGAACACTGAATGACCATTAACTATTCATTACATACCAATAGTAATATAAATCCATGTATGTATAGCATCAATGACCTTGCACCATCCCTTACTTCAATGGACACGACACCCTGTTTGTTTGTGCAGAACTCACATCACTCCCCAAACATCAAACTTCATGTTTACTCACTCAAACACTCTCCCATCAATCCTCCCTCGATCCCTTCCCCCCCACCTCCCTCCATAGAGGGGCATCGGAGGTGTGAAATTGATAAAGGGGCACTTGTGAAAATGTCATAGGGGAATTGGCTTGTGCTGTTGGGTGAGGGGGGGGGTTGATGGATCGGGCTGGTCAAAAGCGCCTTTTCATGGACACTGAACTGTAAAATGGAGGACCCGGGCAGACACAATAGCCGTGATCAATCGGCCACGCCCGGAGAGTTCTGGTTAATGCCTGTTGCTGCACGGTGAGTGGTGAGCCTGGCTATGTACACACAGAAAAGAGAGAGAGAGAGCATGGGAGGGTCATATCATGACAGAATCAGCTTTTGGGAGGGGAGGGGAATGGGTAGAGAGAGTAGAGTGGATGATAGGTGAGGAAGAGAGGCAGAGGAAGGTGGAGAGATAGAGAGGGTGGACTGGAGGATATGTGAGGGAGCGAGGCAGAGAGAGGAGGAGAGATAGAGAGAGTAGAGTGGAGGATAGGTGAGGAAGAGAGGCAGAGGAAGGTGGAGAGATCTGAGGGTGGACTGGAGGATATGTGAGTGGAGCGATAGAGAGAGGAGGAGAGGCAGAGAGAGAGTAGAGTGGAGGATAGGTGAGGAAGAGAGGCAGAGAGAGAGTGGAGGATATCTGAGGAAGAGAGGCAGAGAGAGAGTAGAGTGGAGGATAGGTGAGGAAGAGAGGCAGAGAGAGAGTAGAGTATAGGTCAGGAAGAGAGGTAGAGAGAGTAGAGTGGAGGATAGGTGAGGACGACAGGCAGAGAGAGAGTAGAGTTGAGGATAGGTGAGGAAGAGAGAGAGTAGAGGATATCTGAGGAAGAGAGGCAGAGAGAGAGTAGAGTATAGGTGAGGAAGAGAGGCAGAGAGAGTAGAGTGGAGGATAGGTGAGGAAGAGAGGCAGAGAGAGAGTAGAGTTGAGGATAGGTGAGGAAGAGAGGCAGAGAGAGTAGAGTGGAGGATAGGTGATGAAGAGAGGCAGAGAGAGAGTAGAGTTGAGGATAGGTGAGGAAGAGAGAGAGTAGAGGATATCTGAGGAAGAGAGGCAGAGAGAGAGTAGGGTATAGGTGAGGAAGAGAGGCAGAGAGAGTAGAGTGGAGGATAGGTGAGGAAGAGAGGCAGAGAGAGAGAGAGAGAGTGGAGGATATGTGAGGAAGAGAGGCAGAGATGCAGAGAGAGAGTGGATAGGTGAGGAAGAGAGAGAGTAGAGTGGATAGGTGAGGAAGAGAGGCAGAGAGAGAGTGGAGTGGATAGGTGAGGAAGAGAGGCAGAGAGAGAGTGGAGTGGATAGGTGAAGAAGAGAGGCAGAGAGAGAGTAGAGTATAGGTCAGGAAGAGAGGTAGAGAGAGTAGAGTGGAGGATAGGTGAGGAAGAGAGGCAGAGAGAGAGTAGAGTGGATAGGTGAGGAAGAGATGCATAGAAAGAGTGGAGTGGATAGGTGAGGAAGAGAGGCAGAGAGAGAGTAGAGTGGAGGATAGGTGAGGAAGAGAGGCAGAGAGAGAGTAGAGGTATAGGTGAGGAAGAGAGGCAGAGAGAGAGTAGAGGATAGGTGAGGAAGAGAGGCAGAGAGAGAGTGGAGTGGATAGGTGAGGAAGAGAGGCAGAGAGAGAGTAGAGTGGAGGATAGGTGAGGAAGAGAGGCAGAGAGAGAGTAGAGGATAGGTGAGGAAGAGGGGCAGAGAGAGAGTGGAGTGGATAGGTGAGGAAGAGAGAGAGTAGAGTGGATAGGTGAGGAAGAGAGGCAGGGAAAGAGTGGAGTGGATAGGTGAGGAAGAGATGCATAGAAAGAGTGGAGTGGATAGGTGAGGAAGAGAGGCAGAGAGAGAGTGGAGTGGAGAGGTGAGGAAGAGATGCATAGAAAGAGTGGAGTGGATAGGTGAGGAAGAGAGGCAGAGATAGAGTAGAGTGGAGGATAGGTGAGGAAGAGAGGCAGAGAGAGAGTAGAGTGGATAGGTGAGGAAGAGAGAGAGTAGAGTGGATAGGTGAGGAAGAGAGGCAGAGAGAGAGTAGAGTGGAGGATAGGTGAGGAAGAGAGGCAGAGAGAGAGTAGAGTGGAGGATAGGTGAGGAAGAGAGGCAGAGAGAGAGTAGAGTGGAGGATAGGTGAGGAAGAGAGGCAGAGAGAGAGTAGAGTTGAGGATAGGTGAGGAAGAGAGGCAGAGAGAGAGTGGAGTGGATAGGTGAGGAAGAGAGAGAGTAGAGTGGATAGGTGAGGAAGAGAGGCAGAGAGAGAGTGGAGTGGATAGGTGAGGAAGAGATGCAGAGAAAGAGTGGAGTGGATAGGTGAGGAAGAGAGGCAGAGAGAGAGTAGAGGATAGGTGAGGAAGAGAGGGAGAGAGAGAGTGGAGTGGCTAGGTGAGGAAGAGAGAGAGTAGAGTGGATAGGTGAGGAAGAGAGGCAGAGAGAGTAGAGTGGATAGGTGAGGAAGAGTGGCAGAGAGAGAGTAGAGTGGAGGATAGGTGAGGAAGAGGCAGAGAGAGAGAGTGGAGGATAGGTGAGGATGAGAGGCAGAGAGAGAGTAGAGTGGAGGATAGGTGAGGCAGAGAGAGAGTAGAGTGGAGGATAGGTGAGGCAGAGAGAGGGGGTGAGGTAAAGCGAGTAGAGTGGAGGATAGGTGAGGAAGAGGCAGAGAGAGTAGAAGATAGGTGAGGAAGAGAGGCAGAGAGAGCGTAGAGTAGAGGATAGGTGGGGAAGCGAGGCAGAGAGAGAGAGTAGAGTGGAGGACAAATCCTCACACACACACACACACCAATCCATACCACCACATCAACCAATGCAGATCTGCACCGTATCCCCACTCCGCTGAATCGTTTCTTGGGACTTGGTTCTCTCTCTCTCCATGGTCTCTCCCTCTGCTGTCAAAGAGAAGACAATATTCTTCAGCAGACAGGAACTGTCAGAACAACCACACTGCACGGCCACTGCCACTGCACGCCATGCTTCCACGTTAACCCAATTCAGCTCTAATGTAATCTGATTGCCTTTCAAGCCCATCACAAGACATCCTGAATCCATGTTAAACCCGAACAGAGCTCCGAGCTCTTTCAGTGCCTGTCGCGATCGCGAAGTGTGATGGATCTTTTGTAATAAGGCATTGTCTAATAATGATGACTGTGCATACTTCACTGTAAGGACCAGGTTACTGACTATGAACATGCCTCGGGCAAAAATAGGTCACTACAAATGCATTGCCGGTAGAAGATGAGTTGTTACTCACATGTCAAGGTAGAATGGGTTAGTAGAAGTGAACACAACCAAGTTCATATACAGTAGAACTAGGGCAGATGAATAAATATATATCCTCTCTATCTGGTTCAAATTCAGTACAGTTTCATATTGTGTTACAGTACAGTTGGGGGCATTGCTATAAAAAGTAATTTTAAAGCAATATTACAGATTGTGTAAGATTTAACAATAGGGCTGCTTGGATTCAAGTCCGTATATCAACAATATATCAACAGCACTCAACCCAAATGAAACGTAATCATTGCAATCCTTCTCTTTCAAGGTTCGAGGGCGAACTTAGCAACGGCTCCAAACAAAGGCTCATAGCCCTCTTCTGTGTCTTTTTTCGTATCATGAACTCAGCAATCATTAAGTGTTCAAATCTCGACAAACTGTTAATTGACAATTAAGTAAGACAATACGTTTCACCGTCCGCCAACGCATTCTGAGAAGAGAGACACACTGGCTTTCTTGGCTGAGATTCACGCTGGGGTTTTGTTGGGTGTTTGGCGTACATTGTCATGCCTTTGGGGTGTTGTCTGTAATATCACCTTGGTGGTTGGTTGTCACCTTCGGCATTTAGCCGAATTGTAGTGCTTGGCCAGTGGCCATTTACAAGTCAATTCCGTCTGTCGTCTCGACACGTCGGATTACATTTATCCGCTTAGGAGATCGTTATCCAAAGAGTGAGAGGCAATAGCCTGATGGCAGGGAATTAATTTTACGATGACTGGTTTACTTGATTGGAAAAGGGGTGGGTTTTAACGGCACATTGCGGTGAGGGTGGATCGTCTCTAAGGAATTGAATGGAAGTTGTTTTTGGTGGGGATACAAGTTCTGTCGCTCTGCCCCTGGGTTTTAAATAGTGTCGTCCTGAGATGCACAAACAGAGAGTAACGACGTGACGTAGGATCATCTATAAAGGCACAGCACCTTGGCAAGGATACACACACCTTGACCTTGGCCTTGGCAGGGTTCTGTATAAGGATGTATAAGGATTACATATTGGATATTCCTGCATGGTCTCGCTATATGACATCTGTTAGAACTCCCTGTGTAGTCCTAATGTGTGTAGGTATTGATTTGCCCATAATACACATGTTAGAAGGGGTCAATCCATTTGAACTCAATCATTTCTTGTTATTAATTGGAAATTATACTCGTAAATTGGACCAAAAATACTCATCACGAAATAATGGACAATTCATTCATACTGTACATGATTCATTGATACAAAGTCGGATAAAATGCTCGATCTTGACACAACTGAATGCAGTATGTGCTGGTGGGCCTTTGTGGGAAATCTATGACTTTATCGATCGGTAGCTCCTTTAACTCTCTATCTAACTTGTGTAACAAGGAAATCGATTTGGTATCCGACTTCTTTTCCTCCACTGGACATTGTGAACTCACACAACAACAAGTTGGAGCTTTGAGAGGTGGTTTATCTCCTTGCTGAGATAAACACTACCCCAGTATAGGAGAAGTCTTGTCCAAGTCAATACATTGATTTGCGGCATAACAGCTGTCATATAGTCTGGCTCATGGCTCAGAGAGCGACCACTGAGGTAGGAGGCTGGTGCCCACACAAGCCCCAGATTGACTTGTAGTTTTTGATAAAGTGTCTGTTATTCAGGACATTCTATCCCCACTGTCTCTATACTCATTATTTAGCAAGCTCCAAAACGACAGTAACACCCTTTCAACCAATGAGTTACAGCTGTTCATTCATGATAATTAACTGTCAATATATTCCGTGTAAACCGTTGCAACCTCGTGAAAGGATACCTTATTGTAAACTGTTGCCAATATAAATACCGTCATTTGGGTTGATAAAGTCAACAAAACTATAATATATTTGCTGTGTAAAAAAAACGAACAAACATGGCTACCAGTTCAGATCAGCCTTATGTTCAAAATAATTGCAGGTAATCAAAGGCACCAATTTGCATTATGGGACTTGATGATGTTTCCAATAAAGCATACCAAAGGGACCGCCCACAAACGAGGATATTCAAAAGCTCGTCAGCGTTTTTGTGATTAGTCAAGGTCTCCAGAGATCTACTGAACCACGGTGGGGGTGGAAAGTTCGACACTGATCTCGTTGTCATTGTTGAACTGTTTGTCTAGATAACCTGGTTCAAAGCGTTCGCCCGACTAGCATCACCACACTGGATGGTTCCGACCTTGAATATGTGGACACCTATAAGTACCTAGGTGTCTGGCTAGACTGCAAACTCTCCTTCCAGACCCATATCAAACATCTCCAATCGAAAATCAAATCAAGAGTCGGCTTTCTATTCCGCAACAAAGCCTCCTTCACTCACGCTGCCAAGCTTACCCTAGTAAAACTGACTATCCTACCGATCCTCGACTTCGGCGATGTCATCTACAAAATTGCTTCCAACACTCTACTCAGCAAATTGGATGCAGTTTATCACAGTGCCATCCGTTTTGTCACTAAAGCACCTTATACTACCCACCACTGCGACTTGTATGCTCTAGTCGGCTGGCCCTCGCTACATATTCGTCGCCAGACCCACTGGCTCCAGGTCATCTACAAGGCCATGCTAGGTAAAGCTCCGCCTTATCTCAGTTCACTGGTCACGATGGCTACACCCATCCGTAGCACGCGCTCCAGCAAGTGTATCTCACTGATCATCCCTAAAGCCAACACCTCATTCGGCCGCCTTTCGTTCCAGTACTCTGCTGCCTGTGACTGGAATGAATTGCAAAAATCGCTGAAGTTGGAGACTTTTATCTCCCTCACCAACTTCAAACATCAGCTATCTGAGCAGCTAACCGATCGCTGCAGCTGTACATAATCCATTGGTAAATAGCCCACCCATTTTCACCTACCTCATCCCCACAGTTCTTATTTATTTACTTTTCTGCTCTTTTGCACACCAATATCTCTACCTGTACATGATCATCTGATCATTTATCACTCCAGTGTTAATCTGCAATATTGTAATTATTCCCATACCTCCTCATGCCTTTTGCACACATTGTATATAGACTCCCCTTTTTTTCTACTGTGTTATTGACTTGTTAATTGTTTACTCCATATGTAACTCTGTGTTGTCTGCTCACACTGCTATGCTTTATCTTGGCCAGGTCGCAGTTGCAAATGAGAACTTGTTCTCAACTAGCCTACCTGGTTAAATAAAGGTGCAATAAAAATAAAGAAAAAATAAAGTAGACATTACCCTGAAGAAGGCACAGTGATGCTGAAACGTTGGTGTTCTACCCAATAAGTTACTGGGAGTTCATGTATATAGAGTGTGCAACTCTCTTTATTTACTTGTGTTGTTGCTAACATGCAGCATGTGGTGGTGAAGCTATAATGAGTTGGAAGGGTTTCCCACTTTATATATTGTAATGTAGGTACACGTTGATGAACCGTGTGGCTCAGTTGGCAGGGCGTGGCACTAGCATTGCCAGCATTGTGGGTTCGATTCCCACAGGGGACAAGTGCAAATATACGGCATGTGTTTAGTGTTTAGAGCGTTGGGCCAGTAACTGAAAGGTTGCTAGGTTGAATCACCGAGCTGACAAGGTAAAAATCTGTCTTCTGCCCCTGAGCAAGGCACTGAACCCACTGTTCCTAGGCCGTCCTTGTGATTAAGAATGTATTCTTAACTGACTTGCCTAGTTAAATACTAATAAATGTGTGGCCTCTCTACTGTAAGTTGCTCTGGATGTCAGCTAAATTACAACAACAAAAAGATATATATATATGAGTACATAGGATGTACAGTTGAAGTCAGAAGATTACACTTTATCTAAATACATTTAAACTCAGTTTTTCACAATTCCTGACGTTTAATCCAAGTAAAAAGTCCCTGTTTTAGGTCAGTTAGGATCACCACTTTATTTTAAGAATGTGACATGTCAGAATAAGAGAATAGAGAATGATTTATTTCAGCTTTTATTTCTTTCATCACATTCCCAGTGGGTCAGAAGTTTACATACACTCAATTAGTATTTGGTAGCATTACCTTTAAATTGTTTAACTTGGGTCAAACTTTTCAGATAGCCTTCCACAAGCTTCCCACAATAAGTTGGGTGAATTTTGTCCCATTCTTCCTGACAGTGCTGGTGTAACTGAGACAGGTTTGTAGGCCTCCTTGCCCGTGCACTCTTTCAGTTCTGCCCACACATTTTCTATAGGATTGAGGTCAGGGCTTTACTTTGTTGTCCTTAAGCCATTTTGCCACAACTTTGGAAGTATGCTTGGGGTCATTGTCCATTTGGAAGACCCATTTGCGACCAATTTTTTATCTTCCTGACTGATGTCTTGAGATTTTGCATCAATATATCAACATCATTTTCTTTCCTCATGATGCCATCTATTTTGTGAAGTGCACTAGTCCCTCCTGCAGCAAATAACCTCCCACAACATGATGCTGCCACCCCCGTGCTTCACGGTTGGGATGGTGTTCTTCGTCTTGCAAGCATCCCCCCTTTACCTCCAGACATAACGATGGTCATTATGGCCAAATAGTTCTATTTTTGTTTCATCAGACCAGAGGATATTTCTCCAAAAAGTACAAGCTTTGTCCCCATGTGCAGTTACAAACCGTAGTCTGGCTTTTTTATGGCGGTTTTGGAGCAGTGGCTTCTTCCTTGCTGACCAGCTTTTCAGGTTATGTCGATATAGGACTTGTTTTACTGTGGATAAAGCTGCTTTTGTAACTGTTTCCTCCAGCATCTTCACAAGGTCCTTTGCTGCTGTTCTGGGATCTATTTGCACTTTTTGCACCACAGTATGTTCTTATCAAGGAGACGGAACGTCTTCTTGAGCGGTTTGATGGCTGTGATGGCTGTGTGGTCCCATTGTGTTTATATTTGCGTACTATTGTTTGTACAGATGAATGTTGTACCTTCAGGCATTTGGAAATTGCTCCCAAGGGTGACCCAGACTTGTGGAGGTCTTGGCTGATTTCTTTTGATTTTCCTATGATGTCAAGCAAAGAGGCACTGAGTTTGAAGGTAGGCCTACAAATACATTTACAGGTACACCTCCAATTGACTCAAATGACGTCAATTAGCTTATCAGAAGCTTCTAAAGCCATGACATAATTTTCTGGAATTTTCCAAGCTGTTTAAAGGGACAGTCAACTTAGTGTATGTAAACTTCTGACCCACTGGAATTGTGATACATTGAAATAATCTTTCTGTAAACAATTGTTGGAAAAATGACTTGTGTCATGCACAAAGTTGATGTCCTAACCGACTTGCCAAAACTATAGTTTGTTAACAAGAAATATCTGGAGTGGTTGAAAAACGAGTTTTAATGACTCCAACCAAAGTGTATGTAAACTTCCGACTTCAACTGTATATAGGGTCAGAATAATCCGTATGGGCACACTATTGAGTTAAAGTCCTTTTAACGTGGTTCAGCTTATGATATTCACCATCTGCTCCAGATGTGGTGTCACCCTAGGGACTTCAGCGCTCACTACATCGCCGGACGTAATAGGGAACAAACTTGACTTCTCTCGTTCGAAAGGAGAGAAATACTGTGTCACAGCCAAGCATCTGTATTGCCTTGGTTTCGAATCCATTTTATTGAAAGACGGTTGGTTTATGGACTCTCGCCGTCTAGTCCTACATGACAAAGTTCACCCATTATAGGTAATGAGGTATCTTGATAAATCCCACCCTTGCCCTCATTTATCAACAATCGCCTGCCGTATTACACCCCTCGACGATGCCAAGAGCAGAAAAAGCACAATGTTAGACCCAGAACGGGATTGTAAATCCACTAACTAGTCTCATCCAATTATATTCAAAGAGAGAAGGGACTTGAAAACGGTAGCTGTAGACGTACTGCGTCCGTATCTTGTACTGCTGTTATAGCTTGCATTGTACATTGCGTTGTAAGGTCTTAATTTGAGGCAGTTTGCTACAGCAGGACATGCGGCAACAGGACATTTAAATTATTACGTGGATTATTATTCATGGACATTTTTGTAGCGGTTGATACATAAATCGTAAGGAAAAATCAACTCTGGAATTTCAAAGTGGAAATTACAAACTTCAGAATCCTTTTTAAACCTCAAATGCACTGCATTGCAGGAACATTATCCTGCAAAAAGGTGATCAAATGAAGATCCTACATCTGTAATGCATCTGATAATGTCTACTTGAGTTAGTCGATAGGTTAGTCACTATAGTATGTTTAAACTAAAGTCATGCAGTGTTTGTAGTACTTTGCAAGCAACGCCAACACATTTTCAAAGAAATGTTCATGTTTTCATGCTGTGGTATCTCAAATAATACATACAATGTATACTGTACTCTGTAGACCTAAAACCTCAAAAACACGTCACGGACGAATCATTTAATCATGGCTTTTGCTCTTGTGTTTTTCTCATCAATCATTGGAATGACATTCAAACAATTGCACAACGTTGCTTTTGTAGTCACAACTGAACTTCGCTGTTTGAACAAACCTGTCATTTTCGCATTGCCAGAACAGGCTAATTACTGAATCAAAAGTGATTTGAAATGACATATTTCTCAAGTGCTCCCTCATTGTACATTGCTATTAAACCGCTACTTTTATTTCCCTTGTAAAATATATTTTCAGCAACACGCTCCTTGCTCCAATTATGCCTTGAAAGTGTAACTCAATGTTACTTGTGTGGATCAGTCAATATTACTCAATGAGAGCTCAATGTTATTTGTGTGGACCAGTCGAGAGAGAGAGAGAGAGAGAGAGAGAGAGAGAGAGAGAGAGAGAGAGAGAGAGAGAGAGAGAGAGAGAGAGAGAGAGAGAGAGAGAGAGAGAGAGAGAGAGAGAGAGAGAGAGAGAGAGAGAGAGAGAGAGAGAGAGAGAGAGAGAGAGAGAGAGAGAGAGAGAGAGAGAGAGAGAGAGAGAGAGAGAGAGAGAGAGAGAGAGAGAGAGAGAGAGAGAGAGAGAGAGAGAGAGAGAGAGAGAGAGAGAGACAGGGAGAGCTGGCTGGGAAACTGTGTGTGCCTGCAGGCTAAGTTGTTCATCGGAAGCTTTGGGTCCCTGCCACAAAGGCAAGTTTTCTCCAAACACCCTCATTCATCTGTCGCTCTGGGACATTGTTCTTCAGCCTCTAAATCACTTTACTTTGTAATGGCTCTGTCTACTCTAGAATACAATGCACAAAGATATGATATTGATAATTTTGTTTCAGTCAATAATATTGGCTTTAAAAAGGTACATGAATAAATAACAGTATTAGGAAAAGCAGTAAATCTGTGACTATTTCTTAAAACAATCATATAGGGATTACTTTATTGATGCTTCAAGGGCAAAAACATTGTCAGAAGTAATATTTTGTAAATATTCCTATTGGAAATGTTTCAAATGCATGTGGCTTGAGTAAGTAAATGGTGGAGTTCCCCAGACAAAACTATCTGAAAGCCCAAAATAGTTATAAAGAAATATCTCTCTCTCTCTCACTCTCTCTCACTCTCTCTCTCTCACTCTCTCTCAGACACACACATACTTTATTCTGCACTTTCACCATCTGAAAATTAATTCATTCACCATAATCTTTTACCACGTATGACAAATATTCCCTGAAAAACCTATGATGATGTCCAAACTCCAACATTCCTTTGGTGGACTGAAGGGGAGAAAGTTGAGCTCTGGGAGTTAGTTGATTCTGGTGAGTGACGTCACCTTCTATCCCCTCTCGGTTTCTGTGCCTGAGTCGGGCAGTCTGTGTGAATGTCGGCAAGAGAGAACGCGTCCCTGCCGCACCGCACACAGAACAGACACAGTCTCGACACATAGAATAATGAAGACCTAACGCACACAACGACGGGAAATATACCACATGTTTTCATTGCTGGACATTCTGGTCCCTCCGCTCGCTGTGGTGGTTTGCATCTTGCACTGAGGAACATTCATTCGAGAAAAGAAAACTCTAGGAAGAGGCGAAATTAGAGTGGGCAGACTGGAAAAGAAACGTATCTGTAGACGGATTATTTCTCGTATGCTGCTGTCATTCTGGATGTAACTCGCGACTATTCTAATAGCCTACAATTGGAGAGACCGAGTTCAAAGACTACATGCAAATATGATGTTAAGGTAAGCTTCTATGGAAAGGACCAACCATTCAAATGGGTGAATTTGTAGATGTTTGACTTTTCACGCACAGTGTGGCCGGACTGAAGTCGTGTCCAAAAGCCTTTCAAATAGTGCGTGTTGAGATGCGATTGATTTGTTGTATTTCTTTATTGTCAAATATAATGGAGCACCAAACTCTGTCTGTGCTTAGGCTACAGTGCATTTTTTTAGTTGTATTTATGGACTCGTTTATGTTGTTTGTGTTTTGTATAGAGAATACAATTATACTGTAGTTTATTTAGATCGAATTGACTCTGAATAGAACTGCCTATTTTGTGAGGGACGCACGACTCTCATGTAATTAAATTTAGCATACGTGCACATTTACAACAAGATACAAGTAGTTATTTGAATTATGTTTACGACTATTATAGTATACTAGGCGATTTGGGGGGGATCTGGGTATTCGTTTACTTTATGATAGGCTAATGTGAATTCTACAGCAGTAGGCTGCGGCCTATGATATGCTACAATAATAAAATAAATATAGTACATTAATAACCTTTATCGATAGATGATTGCGTTCATAAAACATTCGTAGTCATTGTATTTGCTCCTCAGAAGAAATAACATCGATGTAATGATGATGGTGCTGTTTTAGTAGGCATACTATTAGGTTTCGATAGTGATATTACAGTTTAATTGGAAAACGACGTTTTTCGAAGTTGTGTGGAGTCTACTGTCACGATTTAAAACCGCATTCCTCGCGTTCGCACAAGAGACGCGCGCCATATCTATGTTGCTGCCTATATGTGGAACACATGTTTGTTTCCCCGAGGTCCTAACTGAATAGTCGGCAGGGCGAACTATATCCCTTGGTTTGTGGTTTACAGGCATTCAAAAGGGCACACAAATAAATGCGAAAACGCCTGTACCAAAATCAGGTGAAAGTGACATTTTTTTCCGTTACATTTTTTCCAGTACAATTGCGCACAACACCTGTGCTCACTGAGCGAGTTTAGCCACTAGGGGCCTTCCTAGCCTACTCTACAACTCTACAGTGAGGGGGGGGGTCAGGAGACCAGTGATGCCACAAAAAGACAGGCTATTCTCTTCCCTTTGCCTCTTAGTGTTGAAGGATACATAAAACACAGAAACATGAACATGTTTGACTACACCAGGCCTTTAACAGCATGAAAGGTTACCACAGAAACATTTGATAATAATAAGGTTATAATGCTGTGTGCTGGCCTGCTGCTTATTTCAAATGTAGACCTATTTTTCCATGTGAAAGATATCACATTTTGGGTTAATTGCTTGTTTTATATGCTTTATATAATTGTATTCTATTTTCTTGGTTTGAGAATTTTCTAGGACTGATTGATGTGTGCATGCATGAAACACAGTAAATATGCATGGCTTGGCATTTGGTTATCCTACAGTACATTCAGCTGCCTTATAGCTCACTATTTGGTTGTATTGCGTTTGTAGCTTTGGGTGAAATGAAAAGTCAATAAGAGAGGTTGGAGTAGTGAGGTGTAAAATGGATTTTAAGTGCTTTGTAATTGTGTGTGTGTGTGTGTGAGAGAGAGAGTGTCTGTGGTTGAGCAGTCTATCTGTTTGTAGGCAGTAAGCACTCTGAGAGCTCTCCTGTCCTTTATGTTTTACAGTTTCTAACTCCAACAATTAGTACTCGCCCAATTTTGACACAGCGCTATTAGCGCCTGTCGCAACTCGATCGATTTCCAATTCCGCTGTTACGACAGTTGCCCTCAAAAGAGGAGACGAAATGAATATGCGTTGACGTGGAAGAGCCGAGTCGATTTAAGTGGTTCAACCAAAGAGAGCTGACGTGAGAGATGAGCTACGTTGTTTTGAAAGCAGTGTTGAAGCGACCATCTTTACTGAACCTGTCCTTGACTGCGTGTCCCTGTGAAATCCGTTGAAACAATTCATGGTGTTGTTTGAAGAGCTTTTTCATTTTAACCCTCAGTAACCAAGTTTCTATGATTGAGTGCGGCAGGGCAAGAGTGTGTTGTGCGTCGATGAGAGCGAGGCAGTTGCTAGTTAATTTGCAGTGTATTTCATGCTGGGACTGAACATTATGATACAGGACACAAGAAGAGTCTGCTGCCAAAGGATTAATAGATCCCCTTGCAGGTGAACCAAGCAGAGCTAATAAAATCAGCATCCAGTCCCTCAGCCAGACTGAACCAAGTACCCTCTTAAAGAAGTGGTGTCTCCTTGTACAATGCTCTTGTTCCACCACATCCAAATGTCTATGACACACCATTCTATCGCAGAAGGGGAAGCAACATAAAAAAAGGAAGTCTGTTTGCAAAGTGTTTTGTGTGTTTGTTTGTGTGCGTGTGTTGCCTGTGACCACTGCTTGTGGAGTGCCAAACCAAAGCTGAGGCCTTCCATTCCGAGCCGTGGTATGAAAAATCAACACTTACATAATGTAAACGGATACCTAAACGGAGGCCTGCAATTATGGGGCGCCAACCTGGTTGGAGTGAGAAGGGCACGGAGTGCCAATAGGCCTGCTAACAATCACCACCTCGGTTTGCATTGCCCTGTAATCTACTGGTGTAATCTAATTTATTTGTGCCAGCAGGCCTAAACTACACCCCCCCCGGCCCCCGGCCGGCGCGGGAGGAGTTTTGACTGAAGCGGTCTTGGTGAAAAACATGGCGGAGCTGCTGCTGTGGGGATGTGTGTGTGCGCGCAAGTGCGTGTATTTAATAGCGTGCCTATGTATGTGTGTATGTGCGTGTGCACCTTCATGCGCGACAGTGTGTATCAGGGGGACCTATTCTATGAACCCAGTTTACCAAGGAGAACCTGATGCAATGTGACAATGAGAAATGAGTTTGATTTAACAGAACACTGATCAATCCCACAGCATAATAAAGTAATCATGCCTTCCTCCACCCTTCCTTCCTGGTTCACTTGGCTGCAGCCCGCCGTTTCATTCAGCCCCTCCATCTACTGATTTACCCATGCTTACATTCCCTCGCCTAACCCCCTTTCTGCCCAACTACTGTTCACGGGTGGTTGCGTGATATAAAACAGGTTGCATCCCTAATGGCACCCCGTTCCCTATGTAGTGCACTACTTTTGACCAGGGCCCATAGGGTGCCCATAGGCCTCTGGACAAAAGTAGTGCACTACATATGATATAGGGTGCCATTAGGAAAGCATTCAAAGAAGACTGCCACGGGGCATTGGCCTTACACAGAGGGAAACACTAGCGTGGTATTGATATTCAGCTTATACCGCTGGGGTCAGAGTAATAAGAAGCCTATTTTCACGCCCCGCCGGCATCACCTCTGCTGTCCATCACCCTGTCAAGACGGAGAACGATCCATAAATATTGTCTGGCGAGGAGTCTTTGCTTAGCACTAACACCAAACACACACACATCGCACACACTCGTGCCAGTGCACGAGTGCACACTCAGACATGCATGCACACACACACACATTTCTCTCTCTCTCTCTCTCTCTCTCTCTGTCTGTTTCACTCTCTCTCACTCTGTCTCTGTTTCTCTCTCTCTCTCTCTCTCTCTCTCTCTCTCTCTCTCTCTCTCTCTCTCTCTCTCTCTCTCTCTCTCTCTCTCTCTCTCTCTCTCTCTAATACACGTCTTTACACTTTTGAGTAGTATTATCCTCTTCTCTGTCTCTCCCTCTGGTTTCATGGTGGAGAATGCAGTCTTAAGGCTATAGGGGCAAAGCAGTCCATCACCCACGTATCACAGATGGGGAAGGGGATGCCACGACTGCCTGTCTCTGTATCTGTTTTTCAGTGGTGGATCGGGTTTCAACAGATACGACGGATGCCACATGTCAGTTGTCAGGAGATAGGCGGGCGGCTGCTGGTATAGATTTGCATTGGGGTCAGTAGGGATGGGATTCTGCCCTTGACCTCCATTTTGGCTCAACAAAATGCCAGTCGCTACCAATACGTTAGCACTTAGCAAGAACCAACTGGAAACCACTGGAAATAAATGGAAATGGAAAGTGGAAAGGAACCACCTCAAACAGTTTAGCCGGTCTGGATGCTAATATGATCATTACCTTCGACACTTGACTAAGTAGCTGGGAAGACTTAGGCTTACTATAACAATATTTACATTTTGACCCAAAATGGCTGTATTTTTGCCCTTGCTATCGTCTCCTTTTCCCTTATCTGTAATTTTGGGACAGAACAGAATCTGCAAAGGGTTTCATTTAAATAACGGACTGAACGAGGGAAATAAAAGGCAGGAGAAATGGAAGTCACGCCGCCCGCTCTGCGCATTCACGTCACAGTGCTTTATCAAATTATTCCACAATAGCAGCCACACAAGTGATGGAATTTCAATTAAAGTATGACAGTTTTCAAATGTGTTTCTGGCGCGTTAGGGAGGAAAAAAAAGGGATTTGGCACAGAAGTCTATATTCCCTATATTCCCTCTCTTTCGCTCACTTTTTCGCTTTCTTCCTCCCTCTCTCTCTATTTCTGTCTCTCTCGCTATCTCTCGCTCCATCTCTCACATTCTTCCTTCCTCCCCCTCTCTCTATCTGTATCTCTCTCTCTCTCTCTCTCTCTCTCTCTCTCTCTCTCTCTCTCTCTCTCTCTCTCTCTCTCTCTACCCTCACTCCCTTCCCCTCTCTCCATCTTTCTCAGAAGGGAATGACTAGGGTTTCAGCCCACAGAGGTCTATATTCTCTGTTGGTTTCTCTCTCTCACACTTTCTTCCTCTCTCTTTGTCTGTTTCCATCTCTCTAGCTCTCTCTCTAACTCTATCTCACTTTCTCTCTTTCTCACTTTATTCCTTTCTCTGTCTGTTTCCATCTCTCTGTCTTTCTATCTGTCTCTCACTTTCTCTATATTTTTCACTTTATTTCTCTCTCTCTCTCTCTTTCTCTCTCTCTCTGTCTCTCTCTCTCTGTCTCTCTCTCTATTTCTCACCTCATTCTTCTCTCTCTGTCTCTCTTTCTCTTTCTATCACTGTCTCTCTCATTGTCTCTCTCTCTCTCTCTCTCTCTTCTGGCTCTCCCTCTCTCCCTCTACCCCCTCTCGTCTCCCCACTCTCTATCTCTCACAGAAGGGAACGACTAGGTTGAAACACTTTAGTTCTGAGGCACTCTACTGTAGTTATAATGATAAAGGGGGCTTTGGGAGAACGTTCAAGATGGAGTATCTTGGTTGATAGGCTTTTTCCAAGCACAATTACACTACCTGCTGTGAGAGATGGTGGGGTGGCAACAGATAAGTGCTAGGGACAGAGACTTGGCTCAGAGTAACCAAGTCTGACTAGTGGCTAGCTCATGAACTGGGGAAGTTCAACCTTTTGTATATTTAACCTCAGGGTCAAATATACATTCTGGAAAGGGATGGTTATGCACTCCTTAACACATACACATAGGCATGGACACACACATACACATACTAAAATCCTGTAGAGAGGTACATAACAGATGATCATGGACATCAGTGGAGGAAATCTTGTCAGAAGGGAGATGGCTTCTCTTTAGATCTCAATTTTCTCTGCTGAGACAGTCAACTCGTTGATTTTCTTCCACGTTTTAGCCCACAGATGGATTCGGCCATTTCTTACATCAGATCAAGAATCCAATGTGGCCACTTCTGTGTTTCGGCTTTGTGTGGGAAACAAACAACAACAAAAACAAAGCATATTTTGCATTGGAAGCAGAGCTGAAGAACAATTATGGTTTAGCCTAGCTCTTTCATTTGTTTCATTAGGAAACTGTCTACAGGGGGTAAAGTTCTACTAGGAAACTGTCTACAGGATGTAAAGTTCCATTAGGAAACTGTCTACAGGAGGTACAGTTCCATTAGGAAACTGTCTACAGGCGGTAAAGTTATATTAGGAAACTGTCTACAGGAGGTTAGGTTCCATTAGGAAATGTTCTACAGGAGGTAAAGTTATATTAGGGAACTGTCTACAGGAGGTAAAGTTATTTTAGGAAATGTTCTACAGGTGGTAAAGTTATATTAGGAAATGTTCTACAGGAGGTAAAGTTCTATTAGGAAACTGTCTACAGGGGGTAAAGTTATATTAGGAAATGTTCTACAGGAGGTAAAGTTCTATTAGGAAACTGTCTACAGAGGGTAAAGTGGTTTCCTAAGAAACCACTTTACCACTAGAGGCCTAGTGGTTAGAGCGTTGGACTAGTAATCGGAAGGTTGGAAGTTCAAACCCCTGAGCTGACAAGGTACAAATCTGTCGTTCTGCCCCTGAACAGGCAGTTAACCCATTGAAAATAAGAATTTGTTCTTAACTGACTTGCCTAGTTAAATAAAGGTAAAATATTAGGAAACTGTCTACAGGGGGTGAAGTTCTATTAGAAAACTGTCTACAGGAGGTTAAGTTCTAGGAAACAGGGGGTAAGGTTCTATTAGGAAATGTTCTACAGGAGGTAAAGTTCTATTTGGAAATGTTCTACAGGAGGTAGAGTTCTATTAGGAACCTGTCTACATGAGGAAAAGTTATATTAGGAAATGTTCTACAGGAGGTAGAGTTCTATTAGGAAACTGTCTACATGAGGTAAAGTTCAATTAGGAAACTATCTACCGGGGGTAAAGTTCTATTAGGAAATGTTCTACAGGGGGGGTAATGTTCAATTAGGAAACTATCTACCGGGGGTAAAGTTCTATTAGGAAACTATCTACCGGGGGTAAAGTTCTATTAGGACATGTTCTACAGGGGGTAAAGTTCAATTAGGAAACTATCTACCGGGGGTAATGTTCTATTAGGAAACTATCTACCGGGGGTAATGTTATATTAGGAAACTATCTACCGGGGGTAATGTTCAATTAGGAAACTATCTACCGGGGGTAAAGTTCAATTAGGAAACTATCTACCGGGGGTAATGTTATATTAGGAAACTATCTACCGGGGGTAATGTTCAATTAGGAAACTATCTACCCTGGGTAAAGTTCAATTAGGAAACTATCTACCGGGGGTAATGTTCAATTAGGAAACTATCTACCCTGGGTAAAGTTCAATTAGGAAACTTTCTACTGGGGGTAATGTTATATTAGGAAACTATCTACCGGGGATAATGTTATATTAGGAAACTATCTACCGGGGGTAATGTTATATTAGGAAACTATCTACCGGGGTAATGTTATATTAGGAAACTATCTACCGGGGGTAATGTTATATTAGGAAACTATCTACCGGGGGTAAAGTTCAATTAGGAAACTATCTACCGGGGATAATGTTCAATTAGGAAATGTTCTACAGTAGGTAGAGTTCTATTAGGAAACTGTCTACATTAGGAAAAGTTATATTTGGAAGCTATCTACCGGGTGTAAAGTTCTATTAGGAAATGCTCTACAGGGGGGTAATGTTCAATTAGGAAATGTTCTACAGGAGGTCAAGTTCTGTTAGGAAACTGTCTACTGGTGGTAAAGTTCTATTAGGAGATGTTCTACAGGAGGTCAAGTTCTATTTGGAAACTGTCTCCTGGAGGTAAAGTTATATTAGGAAAAGTTCTACAGGTGGTAAAGTTCTATTAGAAATTGCACCGACTCAGGCCAACAGGAATTTCACAGCTGAGGAATGCATTTAAAAGTGATGGATGTTCATAATTTTAAAATGTTCCCAGATTCCCTGCAATACATGAAGCTACAAATATTCTAATCCTGGTATCTTGAGGTATCACATTGGTATGTTAGCTATTCTAAAAATCCAAAGATCAAAGTTGATGTGTCTTCACACTGCTTCTCCTTTTCCGCCCTCTCGGGGGTCACATCCATTTCATTCATCATAATTTGCCTGCTAATTAATTGCCCTCTCCTCACCATAAGTCATATTTAATATGAATATTGACTAATAATAAGTGTTGCTAATTAGTGAAGGACAGGGGTTGGGTGACGTCAATGCGGGAAAGTGTATCTGTGCTGTCTGTCGGACAAGACTTTCTCTCTCTCTCTAACTCTCTTTCTCTTTCTCGGTCTCTTTCACTCTCTCTCTCTGTTCTCTCTCTCTCTGTTTCAGATTCTCTCTCTCTCTCTCTCTCTCTCTGTTTCTCTCTCTCTCTCTCTGTCTCTGTTTCTTCTTTCCGTCTCTGTTCTCTCTCTCTCTCTCTGTTTCACACCCCTCTCTCTCTGTCTGTTTCACTCCTCTCTCTCTCTCTCTCTCTCTCTGTTTCACTACCCCTCTCTCTCTCTCTCTCTCTCTCTCTCTCTCTCTCTCTCTCTCCCTCTCCCTCTCCCTCTCTCCCTCTCTCTCTCTCTCTCTCTCTCTCTCTCTCTCTCTCTCTCTGTCTTTCCACATAGACCCACACCATCACACACATTCTATATAAAAATATATATAAAAGGAAACAAAAAAAGCTTACATGGCTTAACAGCAAACATGACATGTCAGGGCCCTCGCATGGCTATACGCTAGCTCTCACGTCTTTATTATGATTCCCTTTTCATAGTTTGGTAGGCCTTCGGCAAACTCAATTCCCCTCACTTTGGAGGTCAGGAGTCGCAGTTGGAATTATGTTTTTGTGGCCCTCCCTCTCTTTATCCCTCTCTCTATCCCTCTCTCTCTTCTCAATTATAGCAGAGCCCCTTTGAAGAAGCCAGGCGGAACTAAAATGACTTTTTATGTCCGGCGTAATGACCGCCATTTGGAAGGGGAGAGAGGAGAGAGAGAGAGAGAGAGAGAGAGAGAGGGAGAGAGAGAGAGAGAGAGAGAGAGAGAGAGAGAGAGAGAGAGAGAGAGAGTGAGTGAGTGAAAGAAGAGAGAGAGAGAGAGAGAGAGAGAGAGAGAGAGAGAGAGAGAGAGAGAGAGAGAGAGAGAGAGAGAGAGAGAGAGAGAGAGAGAGAGAGAGAGACAGATAGACAGAGAGAGAAAGAGAGAGAGACAGATAGACAGGGAGAGAAAGAGAGAGGGACAGATAGACAGAGAGAGAAAGAATGCTGCAGGGAGTGAAAATGGCCCCGGTCACTCCGCCGTTGATTTCACCAGACAGACATAACCCTTAAAGCTTGTCCTTCCTCCTCCTCCATCTTCCTTTCTCCCTCCATCATCCCCTCTCTCTCTTTCTGTGTGGCAGGCTCTGATACAGGCCAGTGCATCAAGGCTCCTCTCCCCTCTGTAGTTCACTATTCATTTAGACCAAAGGAAGTTTAGCAGCTTTAAGGCGGATTACGAGATGAACTGTGCCAGGAGACACGCAGTATATTCTCTTTAGGGGGAGGGATGATGTGTGGATGGGGGGCTGCTGCCAGAGGCCAGGGTGTGTTTGTGTCATCACCTGGCCAAGCAGCTGGATCTCTTTTACAGTTCAGCTCTAATGAGCCTTGACAGTTTGGAGGCTGGAGTAATGGCGTTTTTTGCTGTGTCATTATTAATCTATTGTTTTTATAGATTGGAGTTGTTTGGGAGAATTTCATCCCTGGAGTATGGCAAAGGAATTTGTCCCGTGGGAAAATGAAATTGTACTCGGCTCTCGAACGAAAAAAACTATATTTGATATTAAGATACACGATTATGACAGCAATACCGTCTCTTTTTCGTTTCTGGCTTATGTTTGTATTTGGCAAACGCGCCGGTTCTTTCACATGTGGTAGACCTCTCCGGTTTGTCATGTTGACGCGTTTGGATGACGCAAATGTTTCTGACTCCGTTCTCAGCATGAGTCACCTTCCCTATTCTTTTTTTGTCTCCTTTCGCCCCGGTGATATTTTTTGGCATCCGATTCATGATGACAGGTGAAGGCTGTGTTTGTATCTTCAAAGTGAGCCGGGTGCTAGCAGACGCTACATACGTGGCCTTTTCATGTATATTTTAAGAAGTATTTCAAAGGGGTTTCGCTTGTTGCATCACTCGGGGTCGAGACGTTAACGTACTAGAGACAAGGCCTTGTTTATATTTAGTCGGCTTGAAAAAAACATGGCTTGGATGACCCGCCGGCATATTTATAGATCGGTTGTCTGTATATGTGTCCAACATTGGAGGCCATACTTTTCCATGGAGGTGTTTTTTAAAGCCCATACATTATTTTACTATACCTACATATTTGTTCACATATATCATTTCTATATTTGACAAAAATATGTTGTGGTGTAGCTACCATTAAGGTTACAAAGTAGCAATAACAGCAAACTAGGTTTCGCCCTGTAAGCCTAGCTGGATATGAACTAAGTTTGGATGAGAGGATAGAAAGGAAATGAAAGAGCTCATAAGAAGATATAGATAGATATATGGGCAAGTTTAGCCGCAGGCACGTGATAGGTCAGGTTACTGTTCAAAGTATTTCAGACTGGGACAAATGAAGCTGTCACAAATAGAGACAGAAACAGTATACATACCCTTCCAATGAGGTCATGATATTATTTACCACCCGGAGTATTATTGGACGGGGATGATAATCTAGCCACATTATGATAATGCACATCATTTGGCTCCAACGGTAACATTTGATGTCAGCAACGACCAGATGCTCTGATGTTCGTTAGCAGTAGATTTTTGTCCCCTGACGGAAATAAAGTCATCAAGCCGATGACTCGTCAGATTTCTGCCATTCTGAAGGGAAACACAAGGTATACATCACAGAGCATGCACAACGGTGGTCTTGTCGCTATGCAAAGGATTGGGCTACCTCTATAGTGAAAGAAACACCATTGATTTAAGGACTGTCAGCTCTCCTTGACCTGACTAACTCAGTAGTTGTAGGTTAATGTGCGGTTCAAGGTCACACATACCAAGAATGCAACTCAATTCTGACTAAGTAATCCTCTACCTGCCTCGGCCTAGTAGATGCATGTGTGGACCAACCCAGCAGCCTAAAGGACCATTCCAAGGAGGATTAAACGACATAGTAACTGGACATTGCTTGGGCATAACTGTTGGAATGTGTGTATGTGATATACAGGTAACTGCTAAAATAAAGGAAACCCCAACATAAAGTGTCTTAATATGGTGTTGGGCCACCACGAGCCAGAACAGCTCCAATGCGCCTTGGCATAGATTCTACACACTGGGGGTACTGCACACGTGACAGTACCCCCTCACTCCTCGGCTGGTTCGTCAGCCCGATGAGAAAGCTGAGACCTCCCCGGTTACCTCGGTTGAGTCACCCAGCTTAGGCATGAGACCCTAACCTGCTGATGGCTCCCAGGTAGCTCCGGCTCCAACACCCGGACCCGACATCAGCCCCAACACAAAAGCAACAAAAAAACACTCCCTGATGCTTCCCTTTGTTGAGTCGTCATTCTGGTGGAATGACCCCCAGATGTGTGTGTTCAGTGTGAAGGATTGGTGGCGCAAGGATGAATACAATAATCAAGTGCTGATCCTACAGGACTGTGGGTGATGAAAATGGGGATTTAATGCACCTATAGGCCCAAGGGAGGAAGTGTTTGTGTTTGAGAGAGAGACTTAATCCTCCTCGTCAGACAGAATGAAGAGCTCTTGTCAATCCAGGCCAAAGAGAGAAATTGAGGGATGGAAAGAGAAATAGAGGGATGGAAAGAGAGTGTTGAAGACAGGGCCTAACACACCTCCACACTCCCTGACAGACAGTTAGACATTTCAGAGGGAAAGAGTTTGTAAAAAACTCAAAATCAAACCATTGAAATACAGCAGTTAAATAGAGATGGACAGGTAGACGCAGGTAGACGCCACAGAGTAAATGAGAAGGGAAAGAACCAGAAAAAATAGACATCCATTTCTACAGAGAAAGAGAGGGAGAGGAAGTAAGTGGGAAGAGAAGAAGAGGGACATTATCAACCTTGCGGAGATGAATGAGGACAAGGATGACAGAAAAAGACTAAGTGAGGGAGCGAGAAGGAGAGATCTAGAGACTAATCAATGAAAAGGAATTAATGTCTTTGAAAAACAAACTTTTATCCACTCTGTAAGTATGAATGAAGTGCCTCACTTGCCAAAACCAGGCTGACTCTCAACTTGTGAAATGGCTGACTTCATGTCATTTTCTGTGTCAATGTCAAGTTAGATTACTAGCCTCAGGTTTGCTGGACTAAAAAATTGAGCTGGATTAAAAATGATGTTTGAACTATTTCACAAATAAACCAACATGAGGGTAAAATGGTTCTGATTTATCGTAGCTGGCTGTTGCTCTCTCTTCCCGAAAACCGCTTTTTAATATTCCAAATCGATATTCCCTCCTCTCCACAGTTGGTTGTGTATCAGAAAGAACCCAGGAAGAGAAAGAAAGGAACGTCGGGTGATGGGAGTGTCCGCTTTCGTAACACTAGCTTATTCTGTCACACTTCATGGAAAGGTTGATTTCAGTAGTCATGAAAACATGACAACAATACAATCCTGTCTTCCACCCAGGTCCCTCCGTTCCCCCCCATCCGCCCATTTGCTGTTTTGGAAATGTTCCCAACTGTCCATTGTGATAAACTCAACAGAGAGCTGTGAAGGAGGATGCCCTGTGCTAGTGGTTAAAGTATTGTCGTCTGCCGTTCTGCTAGCCTGCATAACATTAAGAATAATTCACTGTTGTTCTTTTTCGACTATTGTTTCCATTTGTAGCAGTCACCACCACTCCAAAATACCCAGAAGGGCTAGACGGCTGACCAAACACATGCCAGAAAACTTTGTCACTCTGCCTTCCACTGACTAGGCGTACTGTACCTAAATATAAATCTCACCAATAACGTACTGTATTTCCTATTCATGTCTTGTTATTCTCCATGGTGCTCAAGAAACCTTTGGGCTAACGAAAGGCCATTGTGTTCTTTCACGACAAGTCAGTGAACAGAAATGTGCACGTTTGTTGAAGAGAACATTACAGAGGCGTTGAGAACTGTGACCATTCTCATTCCTCTCAACAGGCTTCTGTCATCAAGGGCTCTTACCACTCAATCCCTCGCTTCCTTCCCTCTCTCCCTCCCTCTCTCACCACTCCTTCCCATCCTCTCTCGCCCCTCCTTTCTCTCCCTCTCTCACCCCATACCTTCCTCTCTCCCCCCTCCCCCTCCTTCCCTATTTCTCCCTCCTTCCCTCTCTCCCCTTCCCCCATTTCATCTCTCCCCTCCCCCATTCCATCGCTCCCCCTCCCTCCCTCCCTCCCTCCCTCCCTCCCTCCCTCCCTCCCTCCCTCCCTCCCTCCCTCCCTCCCTCCCTCCCTCCCTCCCTCCCTCCCTTCTCCTCCTCTCCTCCCTCCTTTCCCTCTTTCTCTCCCTCTCCCCCTCCCTCCCTCCCTCACCCCTCCTTTCTCGCTCTCCCTCTCTCCCCTCCCTTCCCCTCCTCTCCCCCTTCTTTTCCTCCCCCTCTCCCCCTCCTTCCCTCCCTCTCTCGCCCCTCCCTCCCTCCCCCCACCTTCCCTCCCTCTCTCCCCCTCCTTTCCCTCTCTCTCTCGCCCCATCCTTTCCCTCCCTCTCTCGCCCCATCCTTACCTCTCTCTCTCGCCCCATCCTTTCCCTCCCTCTCTCTCCCCCTCCTTTCCCTCTCTCTCTCGCCCCATCCTTTCCCCCCCTCTCTCGCCCCATCCTTACCTCTCTCCCTCCTTCCCTCTTGTTGTTTGTATCTGCCATCTGCTATGGCTGCACGACTCCACTGCCTCTGTCATCAGTGGCACCAGTACCCACTCACTATACTCCCCCACTTCTGAGATAGATCCCTGTCCGGTTCGTCTCAATACTTCTTGCCTTTAATTGTGTCTCTCTGGCTGTCCCAGCGGACTTCATTACCCAAGCATCTTTAGGATTCTCACTCTAGTTTGCCTTTTGAGCATGTTGGAGGCGTTTGCAGCTTATTTCTTGTCTCGGCAGTAGACAGAATTGAAAGTCTTGGATGTCTCTGTGAGATAGAGACCAGGACATTCCCAAGATTTAAAGGCAATGTTTATCATGGTGGAAGGGACAAACTGTATTCTGTAGCATCGATTCCAAATGCAATGGATTCAGTGTAACTTTATTACCCTTAAAGGCTCAGACACACCAATAGCGTTTGCTGGCGTGAGTGTACTTAGCACCTCTGAACAGAGCGCCGGCAGTAATTTTCAAACTGAGTGCGCACTGATTTTACATGTAGAATTGTGAAAATGTCAGCCATCAGATGTCTACAGCCGGTGGTCCCTACACAGCGCGCTGAATTATCCGTCATACCGCTCAGGAAAGAGACGTGTTCTGTCTCCTAGAGATGAACGTATGTTGGTGCAAAATAAAAAATCAATCCCAAAACAGCAGCAAAGGACATTGTGAAGATGCTGGAGGAAACAGTTACAAAAGTATCTATATCCACAGTAAAACAAGTCCTATATCAACATAACCTGAAAGGCCGCTCAGCAAGGAAGAAGCCACTGCCCCAAAACCTCCATAGAAAAGCCAGACTACGATTTGCAACTGCACATGGGGACAAAGATTGTACTTTTTGGAGAAATGTCCTCTGGTCTGATGAAACAAAATTAGAACTGTTTGGCCATAATGACCATCGTTATTTCTGGAGGTAAAGGGGGGATGCTTGCAAGCCGAAGAACACCATCCCAACCGTGAAGCACGGGGGTGGCAGCATCATGTTGTGGGGGTGCTTTGCTGCAGGAGGGTCTGGTGCACTTCACAAAATAGATGGCATCATGAGGAAAGAAAATTATGTAGATATATTGAGCAACATCTCAAGACATCAGTCAGGAAGTTATAGCTTGGTTGCAAATGGGTCTTCCAAATAGATAATGACCCCAAGCATACTTCCAAAGTTGTGGCAAAATGGCTTAAGGACAACAAAGTCAAGGTATTGGAGTGGCCATCATAAAGCCCTGATCTCAATCCTGTAGAAAATGTGTGGGCAGAACTGAAAAAGTGTGTGCGAGCAAGGAGGCCTACAATCTGACTCAGTTACACCAGCTCTGTCAGGAGGAATGGGCCAAAATTCACCCAATTTATTGGGGAAAGCTTATGGAAGGCTACCCAAAACGTGCTACCAAATACTAATTGAGTGTATGTAAACTTCTGCTGGGAATATGATGAAAGAAATAAAAGCTGATCTAAATCATTTTCTCTACTATTATTCTGACATTTCACATTCTTAAAATAAAGTGGTGATCCTAACTGAACTAAGACAGGGAATTTTTACTCGGTTTAAATGTCCGTAATTGTGAAAAATGGACTTTAAATGTATTTGGCTAAGGTGTATGTAAAGTTCCGACTTCAACTGTAAGTACTTTACTTCACTGAAAAATTACAATCTTCGTGTAAATAAATAACACATTTTGTAACATTCGTCGTTGGGAGAAAGAGAGGAGGACCAAGGTGCAGCGTGGTGAGTATTCATTATGCCTTTTAATGAAAATGATAAAAAAAATGATAAATGAAACAGTTCTGTATTTACATTTTTAAATGTTGTTATTTATTTCACCTTTATTTAACCAGGTAGGCTAGTTGAGAACAAGTTCTCATTTACAACTGCGACCTGGCCAAGATAAAGCATAGCAGTGTGAACAGACAACAACAAAAAAGACAGAACATACACTACAGAAAATAATCACCCACGACTCAAAAGTGAAACCAGGCTACCTAAGTATGGTTCTCAATCAGGGACAACGATTGGCAGCTGCCTCTAATTCTGAACCATACCTGGCCAAACGCAGAAATCCCAAATTATAGAAAAAGGAACATAGACTGCCCACCCCAACTCATGCCCTGACCATACTAAAACAAAGACAAAACAAGGGAACTAAGGTCAGAACGTGACACATTTGAAGATAATCATGGTACCAATAATTGCTTCTAATACACCAGATGTATGTCCTTGACCCAATTATTTTTTACATCACGCACAAAATAAGGATAATTTAGTTGCTAATGGCAGCCTATAGTACCCTGGTCGGCCTTCCTGGAGTAGCTCAAACTCTGCATTGTATGTCTCCATGAGACGTCATCTCAACCAACTTCATTTGGCTACAATGCACTATTGAGTCTTCACAGAGCAATGAATGGTGTCACTTAAGCGATGGCTTTGTCCATTCATATGTACAGTCATTGTTGCGAGCCTTAGAGGTAATGCAATACAACCTTTTTTTGGTTAAACTAATTCCTACAGGGGATTGTTTTTCAAATGTATTCTATGAATAGAACCCAAGTCCCTAATTTCTATACTCTTGAGTTAATATTTGACTTCATTAAATGTGGGGGAGTAAATCTCAGCATCTCAGCATAAGAACCCAACTGAAGTGAGGTGATTAGCTTTTGAAATGGGTCTACTCATTTAGGATTTTATGGATGCCTGATGCCTCCGTTCAATACAGGCCTATTATTTCTGTTCAATACAGGCCTATTATTTCTGTTCAATACAGGCCTATTATTTCTGTTCAATACAGGCCTATTATTTCAAACTACACTCATTAAGCCAAAGCAGAATTAGGCAAGCTGTGTGAGTTCTGAGTCCCAAATGGCACCATATTCCCTATGTGGTGCACTACTTATGACCAGGGCCAATATGGTAGTAGTGCACTGCATAGGGAACAGGGTGTCATTTGGGACACAGATTATAACAGTCATGCAGAAGTCGGCGGTGAAGCTAACCTTGGCTTCATTAAGCAGTCTGACGTAAAGTACGGCAGCTCGATACTGAAGAGAGTTGTGTGTTCAGCTGATTTGTCCTGTCGTGACTCACGGGATGTTGATTTTTTGTTTGGTCTGAATCGAGTTGTAGAAATCAAGAAGTGAGATATCATGTTGGCGCACGGTTGCATTTGCACAGCCAGGTCGAGAGCTCATTTGAAACATTAGCCTACATTCATGGCTGTGAGTCACGCTGGTGATTGCGGTTGGATTATACTATGATATGATATTCCAAATAGGAATGTTCTAGCACTACTTCCTATATATATATATATATATATATATATATATATATATATATATATATATATAATACGAAGAATAATATATATATATATTATGGGGTCTTCTCCTTTTCATTCATTACATGACTTAGACACTTACTTGACGAGCTCAGTAGCGGTTTAATTTTGACATTTATCTGACACAGTTGAAAACGTATTACAGTCTGTCACAGACAGTTGGCCATTCTGAAAATGCCCATCAAGAAAAAGGGAGAAAAGTCCATAGTTTTGGCATCATCCTCATCTCCGCAGTTCAAGCTGTGTCTCATAAATTGCCTGGATGTCAAAGCACCCTCCAGTTAGACTGCTATGCAAAAGGGACTTCTTCTGTCCCATTAAGTGAGGGATGTTAGGAGGCGGCCAGCGAAATGGGAAGGCTATTGTAGACGGCTTCCATACATTTTTTTTTGTTCCACCTTTGTTTTCATCCTGCTTCCCCTTCAAGTCTTTAGCATTGGGGGAAGGAGGGAGGGAGGAAGTAAGGAGAGTGGGTGGAGTCTGACTGGTTATTGACTGGTTTCAGTCAGGGCTCCCCGCTGTCACGACAGCCACTGCTGGTGGCATTGATTTGCATGGTGCTCCAAATGAAATGGATACCCCTGAGTTAGTTTTTTTCTCCTTCCTATTTTGCTTATTGCAATTAGCTGCAGGCGGTAATGACACGCAAGTCAATCCATTTTAATGCTGAGCAAGTCTGGGGAACAACCATGGCACAGACTACACACGTTCCCGCACGCGTGCGCACAAACACACAAACACACACACATACTCACACACCCAACCCCTCTTGTGTAGGCTAACTTATGGTACTTTCTTGCTTATCACCGTCCTGTGATAACTACTACCGATAGCTTCATATGCTGTTTGACTTCCACCCCTGAACATCAGTGCACTCTTTGGGAAAAAAAGGTGCTACCTAGAACCTAAAGGGATTATTCTGCTGTCCCCATAGGAGAACCCTTTGAGGAACCCTTTTTTGTTCCAGGTAGAACCCTTTTCAGTTCCATGTAGAACCCATTCCACCGAGGGTTTTATGTAGAACCCAAAGGGATTCTACCAGGAACCAAAACGAGGTCTACTATGAGGACAGCCGAGGAACCATTTTGGAATCCTTCTTTCTCAGAGTGTCGACAGTTTGACTTCTGCCCCTGAACAACAGTAGACTGTATGCAGTGATGGAATGTACACATAATATTTCACAATTTAATAAAGCATGTACACAAAATCTCTTGTGCCTCCCAATTGGCGCACCGGTCTAAGGCTAGAGGCAACACTACAGACTCGGGTTCAATCCCAGGCTGTATCACATCTGGCCCTGATTGGGAGTCCCATAGGGCAGTGCACAGTTGGCCCAGCTTTGTCTGGGTTAAGGAGGGTTTGGATGGGGGGCTTTTACTTGGCTCATCGCCCTCTAGCAACTCCTTATAGTGGGCTAGGCACCTGCAGGCTGACCTCAGTCGTCAGTTGAATGGTGTTTCCTCTAACACATTGGTGTGGCTGGCTTCCAGGTTAAGCAAATGGGTGTTAAGAAGCATGGTAAGGCGGGTCATGTTTCGGTGGACGCATGACTCGATGTTCGCCTCCCGAGCCCATTGGGGAGTTGCAGCGATGAGACAAGATCGAAATTAGGGAGAAAAAGGGGGTAAAATATAAAGAATGGGATCTCTTGCATCAATACATCCAGCGTCGGTCAGGACAGCGGCTATAAATTGTCAGCCTTTATTTTTCGTTGACACAGTGGCCCATCGCATTCCTTCCCATTCATACACAGGCACACAATATTTCCTGAGCCATTTAATTTTTAGATTATCCTGCGGCGCGATAACAAAAAGCCAGCGAACCACAAGCCACCAGCGATTGTATTATTCAGCTACGATAACAGAGTATCCCGATCTTCAGCCCCATTCGTTCCCAGGGCTTTGAGAGACAGAGCCTTTATGGATTGTGCAGAGGGCTTCGTCAAGGCAGTTTATCGCTGATATACTGGACAAGGATTCCATGCAGGCGCAGCAGGATTCCCCAGTGTTTGAAACAGGCAGACACAAAATGTCTGACTAGCTGCACTTAAAAGCCATGACACTCAACGTCAACAAAACTAAGGAGATGATTGTGGACTTCAGGAAACAGCAGAGGGAACACCCCCCCCTATCCACATCGATGGAACAGTAGTGGAGAGGGTAGCTAGTTTTAAGTTCCTCGGCATACACATCACAGACAAACTGAATTGGTCCACTCACACTGACAGCGTCGTGAAGAAGGCGCAGCAGCGCCTATTCAACCTCAGGAGGCTGAAGAAATTCGGCTTGTCACCAAAAGCACTCACAAACTTCTACAGATGCACAATCGAGAGCATCCTGGCGGGCTGTATCACTGCCTGGTACGGCAACTGCTCCGCCCTCAACCGTAAGGCTCTCCAGAGGGTAGTGAGGACTGCACAACGCATCACCGGGGGCAAACTACCTGCCCTCCAGGACACCTACACCACCCGTTGTTACAGGAAGGCCATAAAGATCATCAAGGACATCAACCACCCGAACCACTGCCTGTTCACCCCGCTATCATCCAGAAGGCGAGGTCAGTACAGGTGCATCAAAGCTGGGACCGAGAGACTGAAAAACAGCTTCTATCTCAAGGCCATCAGACTGTTAAACAGCCACCACTAACACTGAGTGGCTGCTGACAACACACTGTCATTGACACTGACCCAACTCCAGCCATTTTAATAATGGGAATTGATGGGAAATGATGTAAATATATCACTAGCCACTTTAAACAATGCTACCTTATATAATGTTACTTACCCTACATTATTAATCTCATATGCATATGTATATACTGTACTCTACATCATCGACTGCATCCTTATGTAACACATGTATCACTAGCCACTTTAACTATGCCACTTTGTTTACTTTGTCTACACACTCATCTCATATGTATATACTGTACTCAATACCATCTACTGTATGCTGCTCTGTACCATCACTCATTCATATATCCTTATGTACATGTTCCTTATCCCCTTACACTGTGTATAAGACAGTAGTTTTGGAATTGTTAGTTAGATTACTTGTTGGTTATCACTGCATTGTCGGAACTAGAAGCACAAGCATTTCGCTACACTCGCATTAACATCTGCTAACCATGTGTATGTGACAAATAAAATTTGATTTGATTTGATTTGAACTGGTTCCCAGTGATTACTTGTAATTGTCCTACAACTGAAACGGTTTCCCTCCAGGTTCATAGCAACCTTATCAGGCTAGGGAGTGGGTGGAAATAGCCTGAACATGAAACAAAACCCCACACAGAGCCACACACTCATATGTGCACATACTGTGTTAGTTCCGGGGCTTCAAATGAGACAGGCACGGAAATACATGTTCACGCTGTTGCGGGTTGGATCTGTGGACAGTCCGGAAACCGATATGGTTCAGTGGCAGCTAACATCAGGGATAACAGATCCTTGACGCAGTATGAGCAGACACCAGATATATGATATCAGGACTCAGCACTCGTTCCACGAAATAATGGCCAATATCCCAACTTAGAGGATAGCTGCCAGAACGCTGTTGTTGTGTCGTGACTGCAAGAAAAGAGAAAGATATAGCAAAAACTATAATTTCTTACATACAGTGCTATATACAGTATTTTTTTTACTAAGTTCAACTAGTGCTTCTGAAGTTTAGTCAGTGGTGGGAATTATATGTTATTCCAGTTGTCTATTCCTTTGGTGTGTCATTAAGCCTCGATCCTAAAACAATGACAGGTGCGGACTGAGCCAGTCATAACGATTCAACAGATTAAGTTGTTTGTTTTGGGTGCCGCTACAAATTGTGTTTTCTGCGCCAGAGCTCCACCGTCCAGGTAGACTAAATGAGGTTATTGATAATCCACTCACTTTCCCCGTCGGCTTTTGACCCCAGGACAGCGACCATAGAGAGAGGACCGGAGTTAGTGTCAGGGTGGGGTCAGTGGGTTGTCCTCCGGTGCTGCTCAGACACACCAGAACATTGGTTTAGTCTAGTGCTGTTGTAGGTGGGTTTTATGGTGTATTGGATTGAGAGCTGTACTGATCTAGGCCTATACTTTCCTCAAATTAATGGTTTGCGACTGAGGTTTGTCTGGCTTGCATTTTTTTTGCCAAACTATCAGTAAGTTATTTCAACTTTACATTTTCCCCTTTGACCTCTTATGACCGACCAGTCAACTAACTTTACACTTTTCCCCTCTCTTGTTAAGCTTTCAACTACATCTCACTCCCTTGGCGTCAACCAGCACTTTCCGAGACGCTTGAGTTGCCAAATAACTCACAAGTGCTAGTTCGCCAGTCCAGTCAGTCAGTGATGCTTCTCTCTCGACAGAACCCCTCTTTGCTGGACTCCCTTTTATAACTCGAGACTCCCCGCTGACTCGGGTGCTTTCTGAAGTATTTGGGAAGATGGGCCCTCGATGGGCGCTCTCAGCCTCTTGCCGGAATTCAGTGTTGTTGACCACATCTGCCCGCGGAGCTCTCAAACTGCCAGGGACTATTTGATTCAGCTCTGCTCAGTAGAACAGCAGGCTTGGGCTGGCAGTGCCAACTTCTCTATTGAGGAACACAAGCCCCATTGACTGCGGCTGACTAGGGCTAGCTGTGCCTGGTCTCAAGTGCACCGGATGTTTTTGATCAAATCCCTTTCGAAAATCAACTGTGATGAAACATGATTGTGGAAATGGGTTTTAGCTTTTAATGTTTTGCTAGATAATGAAGTGTATGTACCTTGCAAACCCAATGACTCAACTTTATTTGACCTTTTCGTTTGTCATTTGCCTGGTAAGGAATCGTATGTACACTACCGTTAAAGGTTTGGTGTCATGCAGGTGAAAGAGGACCCAAAAGCGACTTGGCGAAAACAGAGTCTTTAATCCAGTAAAGTAAATACAAACAAAAAACACAACTTTCACTCGAAATGACGAGGACAAACTGGAGACTCGATCTTGAACAGCAGGTGAACAGCAGGTTGCCTCGGGAAGGCACTTGAACCAGACAGACTCAGACACCTGCTCACCACGCAGCATCTGAGGAAAACACGACACGACAGGGCGATACACAAACACAGCACGGTGAATTCTAGACAAGGAACCGACAGGACAGGAACGGAACACAAAGGAAGAAATAGGGACTCTAATCAGGGGAAAGGATCGGGAACAGGTGTGGGAGGACTAAATGATTGATTAGGGGAATAGGAACAGCTGGGAGCAGGAACGGAACGATAGAGAGAAGAGAGAGCGAGAGAGTGAGAGAGGGAGGGGAGAGAGAGGGATAGAAAGAGGGAAAGAACCTAATAAGACCAGCAGAGGGAAACGAATAGAATGGGAAGCACAGGGACAAGACAAGATAATAAATGACAAAACATGACAGTACCCCCACTCACCGAGCGCCTCCTGGCGCACTCGAGGAGGAATCCTGGCGGCAACGGAGGAAATCATCAATGAGTGAACGGTCCAGTACGTCCCGAGACGGAACCCAACTCCTCTCCTCAGGACCGTAACCCTCCCAATCCATCCCCGAGAACGCATGTCCATGATCTTATGTACCTTGTAAATAGGTGCGCTCTCGACAAGGACGGGAGGGGGGAGGGAAGACGAACGGGGTGCGAAGAAAGGGCTTGACACAGGAGACATGGAAGACAGGATGGAACGAAGATGTCGCGGAAGAAGCAGTCGCACAGACAGGATTGACGACCTGGGAGACACGGAACGGACCAATGAACCATGGAGTCAACTTACGAGAAGCTGTCGTAAGAGGAAGGTTTGGAAAGCCACACTCTCTGGCCGCAACAATTCCTTGGACTCTTAATCCTGCGTTTATTGGCGGCTCACAGTCTGTGCCCTGTAACGGCAAAGTGCAGACCTCACCCTCCTCCAGGTGCGCTCACAACGTTGGACAAACGCTTGAGCGGAGGGAACGCTGACTCGGCAAGCTGGGATGAGAACAGAGGAGGCTGGTAACCCAGACTACTCTGAAACGGAGATAACCCGGTAGCAGACGAAGGAATATTCCATTGTGAGCGTATTCTGCCCAGGGGAGCTGTTCTGCCCAAGACGCAGGGTTTCTGAAAGAAAGGCTGCGTAGTATGCGACCAATCGTCTGATTGGCCCTCTCAGCTTGACCGTTAGACTGGGGATGAAACCCGGAAGAGAGACTGACGGACGCACCAATCAAACGACAGAACTCCCTCCAAAACTGTGACGTGAATTGCGGGCCTCTGTCTGAAACGGCGTCTAACGGGAGGCCATGAATTCTGAATACATTCTCAATAATGATTTGTGCCGTCTCCTTAGCGGAAGGAAGTTTAGCGAGGGGAATGAAATGTGCCGCCTTAGAGAACCTATCGACAACCGTAAGAATCACAGTCTTCCCCGCAGACAAAGGCAGACCGGTAATGAAGTCTAGGCGATGTGAGACCATGGTCGAGAAGGAATGGGGAGCGGTCTGAGACGACCGGCAGGAGGAGAGTTACCCGACTTAGTCTGCGCGCAGTCCGAACAAGCAGCCACGAAACGGCGCGTGTCACGCTCCTGAGTCGGCCACCAAAAGCGCTGGCGAATAGACGCAAGAGTGCCTCGAACACCGGGATGACCAGCTAACTTGGCAGAGTGAGCCCACTGAAGAACAGCCAGACGAGTGGAAACAGGAACGAAAAGGAGGGCGACGCAGTGTGCGTGAGTGCTTGCTTAACCTGTCTTTCAATTCCCCAGACTGTTAACCCGACAACACGCCCATAAGGAAGAATCCCCTCGGGATCAGTAGAAGCCACAGAAGAACTAAACAGACGGGATAAGGCATCAGGCTTGGTGTTCTTGCTACCCGGACGGTAAGAAATCACAAACTGAAACGAGCTAAAAACAACGCCCAACGAGCTTGACGGGCATTAAGTCGTTTGGCAGAACGGATGTACTCAAGGTTCTTATGGTCTGTGACAAAAGGTCCAACCACTGTCGCCATTCGCCTAGGGCTAAGCGGATGGCGAGCAGTTCACGGTTACCCACATCATAGTTGCGCTCAGATGGCGACAGGCGATGAGAAAAATAAGCGCAAGGATGAACTTTATCGTCAGACTGGAAGCGCTGGGATAGAATGGCTCCCACGCCTACCTCTGAAGCGTCAACCTCGACAATGAATTGTCTAGTGACGTCAGGAGTAACGAGGATAGGAGCGGACGGGAAAACGTTCTTTTAGAAGATCAAAAGCTCCCTGGGCGGAACCGGACCACTTAAAACACGTCTTGACAGAAGTAAGAGCTGTGAGAGGGGCAGCAACTTGACCAAATTACGAATGAAACGCGATAGAAATTAGCGAAACCTAAAAAGCGCTGCAACTCGACACGTGACCTTGGAACGGGCCAATCACTGACAGCTTGACCTTAGCGGAATCCATCTGAATGCCTTCAGCGGAAATAACGGAACCGAGAAAAGTAACGGAGGAGACATGAAAAGAGCACTTTCAGACTTTACGTAGAGACAATTCTCTAAAAGGCGCTGTAGAACACGTCGAATGCTGAACATGAATCTCGAGTGACGGAGAAAAAATCAGGATATCGTCAAGATAGACAAAAACAAAGATGTTCAGCATGTCTCTCAGAACATCATTAACTAATGCCTGAAAAACAGCTGGCGCATTGGCGAGACCAAACGGCAGAACCCGGTACTCAAAATGCCCTAACGGAGTGTTAAACGCCGTTTTCCACTCGTCCCCCTCTCTGATGCGACGAGATGGTAAGCGTTACGAAGGTCCAACTTAGTAAAGCACCTGGCTCCCTGCAGAATCTCGAAGGCTGATGACATAAGGGAAGCGGATAACGATTCTTAACCGTTATGTCATTCAGCCCTCGATAATCCACGCAGGGGCGCAGAGTACCGTCCTTCTTAACAAAAAGAACCCCGCCCCGGCCGGAGAGGAAGAAGGCACTATGGTACCGGCGTCAAGAGACACAGACAAATAATCCTCGAGAGCCTTACGTTCGGGAGCCGACAGAGAGTATAGTCTACCCCGAGGAGGAGTGGTCCCCGGAAGGAGATCAATACTACAATCATACGACCGGTGAGGAGGAAGGGAGTTGGCTCGGGACCGACTGAAGACCGTGCGCAGATCATGATATTCCTCCGGCACTCCTGTCAAATCGCCAGGTTCCTCCTGAGAAGTAGGGACAGAAGAAACGGGAGGGATGGCAGACATTAAACACTTCACATGACAAGAAACGTTCCAGGATAGGATAGAATTACTAGACCAATTAATTGAAGGATTATGACATACTAACCAGGGATGACCCAAAACAACAGGTGTAA
This sequence comes from Oncorhynchus gorbuscha, assembly GCF_021184085.1. NCBI lineage: Eukaryota > Metazoa > Chordata > Actinopteri > Salmoniformes > Salmonidae > Oncorhynchus > Oncorhynchus gorbuscha. Next base: position 33,345,820 of record NC_060197.1, read on the forward strand.
ACGGTGAACGAAAAATCAAAAAAGAAATAGTCTCACTGTGGTTACCAGATACTGTGAGGGTTAAAGGTAGTGTCTCAAATCTGATACTGGGAAGATGACTACCATCTAAGGCGAACATGGGCGTAGGCTTCTCTAACTCTCTGAAAGGAATGTCATGTTTCCGAACCCATGCTTCGTCCATGAAACAACCCTCAGCCCCAGAGTCTATCAAGGCACTACATGTAGCACCCGAACCGGTCCAGCGTAGATGGACCGACAAAGTAGTACAGGATCTTGATGGAGAGACTTGAGTAGTTGCGCTCACCTGTAGCCCTCCGCTTACAGATGAGCTCTGGCTTTACTGGACATGAATTAACAAAATGTCCAGCAACTCCGCAATAGAGGCACAGGCGGTTGGTGATCCTCCGTTCCCTCTCCTTAGTCGAGATGCGAATCCCTCCCAGCTGCATGGGCTCAGACTCTGAGCCAGAGGAGGGAGATGGTTGCGATGCGGAGCAGGGAAACACCGTTGATGCGAGCTCTCTTCCACGAGCCCGGTGACGAAGATCTACCCGTCGTTCTATGCGGATGGCGAGAGCAATCAAAGAGTCCACATCTGAAGGAACCTCCCGGGAGAGAATCTCATCCTTAACCACTGCGTGGAGTCCCTCCAGAAAACGAGCGAGCAGCGCCGGCTGTTCCACTCACTAGAGGCAGCAAGAGTGCGAAACTCAATAGAATAATCCGTTATGGACCGTTCACCTTGGCATAAGGAAGCCAGGGCCCTAGAAGCCTCCCTACCAAAAACTGAACGGTCAAAAACCCGAATCATCTCCTCTTTAAAGTTCTGGAACTTGTTAGAGCAATCAGCCCTTGCCTCCCAGATAGCTGTGCCCCATTCTCGAGCCCGGCCAGTAAGGAGTGAAATGACGTAAGCAACCCGAGCTCTCTCTAGAGTATGTGTTGGGTTGAGAGAGAACACAATCTCACACTGCGTGAGAAAGGAGCGGCACTCAGTGGGCTGCCCGGAGTAGCAAGGTGGGTTATTAACCCTAGGTTCTGGAGGCTCGGCAGGCCAGGAAGTAACAGGTGGCACGAGACGTAGACTCTGGAACTGTCCAGAGAGGTCGGAAACCTGAGCGGCCAGGTTCTCCACGGTATGGCGAGCAGCAGACAATTCCTGCTCGTGTCTGCCGAGCATGGCTCCTTGGATCTTGACGGCAGTGTAACGAGCGTCTGAAGTCGCTGGGTCCATTCCTTGGTCGGTTCCTTCTGTCATGCAGGTGAAAGAGGACCCAAAAGCGACTTGGCGAAAACAGAGTCTTTAATCCAGTAAAGTAAATACAAACAAAAAACACAACTTTCACTCGAAATGACGAGGACAAACTGGAGACTCGATCTTGAACAGCAGGTGAACAGCAGGTTGCCTCGGGAAGGCACTTGAACCAGACAGACTCAGACACCTGCTCACCACGCAGCATCTGAGGAAAACACGACACGACAGGGCGATACACAAACACAGCACGGTGAATTCTAGACAAGGAACCGACAGGACAGGAACGGAACACAAAGGAAGAAATAGGGACTCTAATCAGGGGAAAGGATCGGGAACAGGTGTGGGAAGACTAAATGATTGATTAGGGGAATAGGAACAGCTGGGAGCAGGAACGGAACGATAGAGAGAAGAGAGAGCGAGAGAGTGAGAGAGGGAGGGGGGAGAGAGAGGGATAGAAAGAGGGGAAAGAACCTAATAAGACCAGCAGAGGGAAACGAATAGAATGGGAAGCACAGGGACAAGACAAGATAATAAATGACAAAACATGACATTTGGGGTCACTTAGAAATGTCTGGCCATTTTGAGCATGTAATCGAACCCACAAATGCTGATGCTCCAGATACTCAGCTAGTCTAAAAAAAGACAGTTGTATTGCTTCTTTGATCAGGACAACAGTTTCAGCTGTGTTAAAGGGTTTTCTAATGATCAATTAGCCATTTAAAGTTATAAACTTGGATTAGCTAACACAACGTGCCATTGGAACACAGGAGTGATGTTTGCTGATAATGGGCCTCTGTACGCCTATGTAGATATTCCATTAAGAATCAGCTTTTTCCCCATCTACAATAGTCATTTACAACATTAACAATGTCTATGCTGTATTTCTGATAAATGTTATGCTATTTTAATGGACAAAAAAGTGACCCGCAACTTTTGAACGGTAGTGTACCTTGCAAACCCAATGATTTAGTACGTAGTTACTGGGATATAACACACTGAATGTGTGTGTGTGTAAGTTCTCAGGTCTTTGTGTGTGTGTGCTTTGGTGTTGGTTCCGCAGAATTCTTCTCCTATAGGCAATAACTCAAATAGAGCTATGGGTAAAACAAATCTGGCAAATTAAATGCAGAAGGGTAAAGTGGGCAACAAAAGTCAAGCATACGAGCTCAATAATGCTCTGAATATCGATTTGCGAGTTATTCATGATTTGCTTTGGAAGGAGGTAAAGTTCTATGGGAAAATCATTTTGCTCTGCAGCCAAAAAATAAATAAATGTTTTGACAGATCATCAATAATTACAGAATACAATAGTACATTTCATGCTGCTGATTTATTTGTCTGTTATTTTTTTATATAAACTATTATGCTTAAAGCAAGACCAAGCACTCCCATGAGTATTGGATTTTGGCCGGTGTGCCAGTCTCCTTTCATATGTGAAAATGAAGATTTATGTTGTCCTGCCGTGTAAGTGATGCTGGTCGGAGAGTAAGGACTCAAACGGATAAGGGATATATTTCACGCTATACCAGATATCACTCATCACAGACCCAAGAATGGCCTTGCCAGCAGCAGTGTGACATTGACAAAACACAGTGTCAAGAATAAAAAAAAAAAGTCTGGCTGTATTTACAATGTTCAAGAGAAGAAAACAACACGAGCCTGTTTTTCTTCACATATGTCACTTTCTGTAAGGAAAACAACCGTGTCATATGGCACTTCACCTGTTTGTCACAACGTTAGCATAGTGTTAGCAGACATTTTGCGGCACACCCCCAAACCTCGATGGATCTTTGTGGCAGAGCGTTGGTATTGTCCTTGCGGTAACTGATAGCCATGCCGGAGCTTGCCAGCCTCACCACTTATCACTTCTGAAAAAGGTCCACGCCGTTTCACTTCTGCCGCTGTGACACAGGTCCAGGAACAGTGACCTTGGGAGCTCACACACACACACACACACACACACACACACACACACACACACACACACACACACACACACACACACACACACACACACACACACACACACACACACACACACACACACACACACACACGCACGCACGCACGCACGCACGCACGCACGCACGCACGCACGCACGCACGCACGCACGCACGCACGCACGCACGCACACACACACACACGCACACACACACACACACACACACACACACACACACACACACACACACACACACACACACACACACACACACACACACACACACACACACACACACACACACACACTCTCTTTCACTCGCTCTCTCTCTTAACTGGCACTGCATCCATATGTTGTTGCGGTTGTTCCATGGGATTAGTTTCCCTGTTAGACCTTGCTTGGACAGACATACATACAGATAGGCTTGCTTGTGGAGTAGTGTTCTTAACAGTGAGGTTTGTGAGGGAACCTTTTCCCTCAACAGTGGATTCTTCCAGAGAGTGTGTTCTCTGACTGGTTGGATTGAGATTCCAGTGGATTCAGAGAGGGTGTTCCGTTCTCTGATTGATTGGATTGAGATTCCAGTGTATTCAGAGAGGGTGTTCCGTTCTCTGATTGATTGGATTGAGATTCCAGTGTATTCAGAGAGGGTGTTCCGTTCTCTGATTGATAGGATTGAGATTCCAGTGGATTCAGAGAGGGTGTTCTGTTCTCTGAATGGTTGGATTGAGATTCCAGTGTATTCAGAGAGGGTGTTCTGTTCTCTGAATGGTTGGATTGAGATTCCAGTGTATTCAGAGACGGTGTTCTGTTCTCTGAATGGTTGGTTTGAGATTCCAGTGGATTCAGAGAGGGTGTTCTGTTCTCTGATTGATTGGATTGAGAATGATGCATTTACACAATTGTGTTTTCATGCGTTGCATTTAAAAAAATACATAGTAGTTGGCCATGTTTTCAGAATATAACATTTGTTTTCCATTTCAGTGACTTTTATGTTGTTGATTGCGCCATCAGTAATGCATTGGTATGTTAACACTACCTCACCCACCCCCACTTCCCCATATTGCGTAACTAACCCCCTGAATGTTTGTTTAACTGCCTGCTTGCATGTCCTTTATTAAGCACGGGGGGCACATGTTCTGCCTACTGTTAAACCATAGAACTAGCAAGATGTTGAGTGGATGAGGTGAATGTTGGATGGGTGTGTGTGTGTGGGGGGTTGCTGTGTGTGTGTCTGTGTTCAAATAATGAGGCAGACACTGGGTGGATTAGCCTCTCTGGGTATCAGCCAGCTGGGAGCATCTGGAGACGTCCTTTATACCCAACAAACCCCACTCATCACCACACACACCCCTTCCCCACACTCCCTCCCTTCAATTAGGGAGGGATATGTACGGAATACCAGCACGATCTGAGATCTATGTCGGACACAGCAGATCACACGCCCGGCTATTTAAGTCTGCCTCATTTAAGTCCAACCATTACCCCTCCACCCCTGTCTGATGTCGTTATTTCAGATGGTTCCGGAATGGTCCCGCTCTCCCGTCTCCCGAGACTGGAATGTGGACAAGGAGGGGCGCAGGTGTATCAGGGGTTCATTCTTTGCTGGGTTGGTAGTTCCACACAAAAAACTGTCCCAGTGGACATTGAATCTTTTGGGAGTCCCGAAGGGTGGTGTGGATGGGGACTTCTAGCAATAAGACGCTATGGTTTCTTTCCCTCTCTTTTTATGGCAGAATCGTCAAAAGGTATGGTGTCATACTTTGACAATGACCTGTTATATCCTTCAAGATGGATGAAAGATGTCTCGCTCTAACGCTTTTAAAGCCGTCTATGTATGTACCCTCAAGGTGAGTTTACACCGTCATGTGTTTACAAGTCCGATGCCTCAGTATGGGAATGGGGTCCATCTCCAGCACTTTTACCTGTATAGAAAGTCCACCGAGCCGGTTGAAAGACTTCTTCTCAGTGATATTGATTAGCTCTTTAGTCCATGAAAAGCCAGGAACAGGAAAGACACTGAGCTCCCTTCCTCTGGCATGTCGCTGTGTATTAGTGTGTCTGCGCTCTCTCTCTCTCTCTCTCTCTCTCTCTCTCCACTTTTGATACCTCTCTTCCCCCTCCCTCACCTCTCTCCAACCCCCTCTCTTCCCCGTCTTTGCCTACCATTCTCTCTACCTCTCTCTATGCCTATTTCCCTTTCTCTCTGCCCCCCTATCCCTCTTCTTCCCTGTGCTATTCTCGTATGTTGTACTATTCCACTTCAGTCCAACAGACGCTTGGCGACAGGATCCCAGCTGTTCCGAGTCAAGGTTTGCTTCTTTTTTACCTGGTAGGGTAGAGGGAGACAGAGGGAGAGAGGGAGACAGAGAGACAGCGACAGAGAGAGGTGCAAGGGCAGTTGGGGGCACATATTTCCCAGCTGTTAGTACACAGACATCGTCTCAGCTCCGCTGTCAGAGAATACCCACACACAGCTTATTCATTTGAATTAATTTTAACAACAAAAAAGCTTCAAAAGTAAATTAACAATTTCAAACAATTGTTACATAAGACCAGTAGGCCTATGCTAGTAATTGTTGCCCCATTGCTGGTGAGCTTGCAATGTTAACAGTTCATATTCTTAATCACCAAACAATTTTTGGAGCTGCATATTTATTTGTTATGGCAATCCTCTCTTCCTACAATTTGATCCTATAGCTGTACAGCAAATCAGCAATCTGGTGGCTATCTCACCCGACCTGTGTTGATGGACAGTTTGCTGGTCCAATCAGAGTGTCATCACAAGGGCGGTACTGCGGATACGGTCTCTGGCTGCGTGTGGAGTAGGCCTAATCATAGACTCTGTGCCACAAAATGAGTGAAAAAACATTACAAAACCTGGCCCCACAATTTCAAGTCAAACTCTTGTCCCGAGTTTTGAGCCTCCAAGTCCACCAGAGCCTCAAGTTATTTGATTTTCTATCAACTCGAGTCCATGTCATGTGACTCGAGTCCACAACTCTGCTAGACAGACAGTCTATCAGTTGCACTTGAGACTTCTTCCAGAAACACCTCCTCAAAGGAGTCGTTGTTGCTCCCATGCTGATGCCATGCCCATCCCATCGCAAGCTCTGGTGCCGTTTTCCCCCTTGGTGAGGCTGTAAAGTTTCCCACTGTACACCACTGGAATGTGTGGTGGGATAAGGTGCTAGCAAGCAGTGTGTATTACTTTAGACCCTGGCATTAAGCAGTATTCCCAGGCAGTATAACCAAACCTCTACTGTGCCCATTTGCCATTTTCAAAACAGAGACAGGTGAATTGGGTGGGGATAAGTTCCGAGTTTTGTCACCAATGGGAAATCAAACCACTCCAAGAAGCGCAATTGACAAGGGCAAGCACAGAGCGAGTACTCCCATTTTGGATGATTTAATTCACTATTACGGGTGAGCATGCCGCTTTTCTGGACCGGCTTCAACATAGCGAACACACAATATCAAGTTGGCCCACATGAGATATTTATATTGTGTGAGATTGTGGCTTTTTTAGCCAAGTCTCTGCTTTCTACCCATAATGCCCTTTTCTCCACTAAAAATACTGAGAATGTCTGTATTGTATATTTGCATATTTATGAGAATGGGCGTCGCAGTTATTAAGTTAACTGGTTCTGCACTCTGGATTATGAAAGCACATAAAAAGTGAAAGTCAAAGGATATTTCTCCAATGACATCTTCTTCCCCTTGTACTGCGAGGCATTACAGTTCACCAAATCCCACGAGTGAAATGTAAAGCCCCTCTAAAGTTTAAATGTGGAAGGTGAATTTGTCTTCATGGTTTGTTTGTACAGATTTGGGCCATTGAAGAAAACCCTGTCAAGGAAGTCTTATTCAATAGATTCCTCTGTCTTCTATATTTAGCTGAGTTGCATAGAGCATTCATAGAGCATTCATAAAGCATTCATAGGGCATTCATACAAACAACTGCGTGACTACGTACCTATTGTTGCAAGAGTCATCGAAAGGGTAGTATATTCCAGACGGAACGGATAGGATTAACTCAAACTTAATCTAACCCTAATGTACCCAGAACTGAACAGAAAGAGATGTCTCTAGAACACAGCCAAAGAAAAGGCAGAATGTGATAGGTAGGTACATCCCATCAACCCAGTATCATCAAACCTGAACTAACCCCATTCCACCAAGGACAGAACAGAACAGCAATGGCACATTTTAGGCTCACAATTTGGAGCCAACGCTGAGTGGTTGTGTGTTTGCTGGGAAGGGAGAGGCAGAATGTGGTAGGTAGGTCGCTAGCTAGCTAGGCAGCTAGATTAGGCATTTTCGCTACACACTAACCTGCCCGCTAACAAACATGTACCACTAGTATGGACTTAATTAGGACGAGGCAGGGAGACCTACACTGAACACTCAGCCCCAGACAAGTAATTTGTGGGCACACTGAGACTGGGCCTCTAAAACCCAGTCATTATCCAGTAGAAAATACAACCTTTCCAGGTCACATCACTTTGTTTGCCGCAGTAAAACAAGTTTATTTCGGTATTGAGGCACCGTGAAAGTGCCCCGAGTCCACTCGTCTGGGTTTTATGGAGCACAGCGCTGAGGAATTCAATAAATTGTGTAATTTGAGTATGCGAGTGGAGTTTGTGTGTGTAGGATTGTTTGTGTATAGGTGTGTGTGTGTGTATTTTACTGGGGATCCATTCTCAGTGGGGGAGTTTCCACTCTAACTATCAGTGCGGATTAGGCTCCATATGAAGACTGTATATTGTTTACAATACCCTTCTATACTGTTTATACTGGCGCGTCTCAAGTCTCCCATACGCTGTACATGTGACTCAAATCAAATCAAATGTTATTGCTCACATACACATGGTTAGCAGATGTTAATGCGAGTGTAGCGAAATGCTTGTGCTTCTAGTTCCGACTATGCAGTAAAATCTAGCAAGTAATCTAACAAATTCACAAAAACTACCTCATTCACGGAAATACACACAAATGTAAAGGGATGAATAAGAATATGTACATATAAATATATGGATGAGCGATGGCGTGCGGCATAGGCAAGATGCAGTAGATGGTGTAGAATACAGTATATACAAATGAGATGAGTAATGTAGCATATGTAAACATTATTAAAGTGGCGTTATTTAAAGTGACGAGTGATACCGTTATTAAGTCTGTTTATTTAAGTGGCCAGAGATTTGAGTCTGTATGTTGGCAGCAGCCTCTCTATGTTAGTGATGGCTGTTTAACAGTCTGATGGTCTTGAGATAGAAGCTGTTTTTCAGCCTCTCGGTCCCAGATGTGATGCACCTGTACTGACCTCGCCTTCTGGATGATAGCGGGGTGAACAGGCAGTGGCTCGGGTGGTTGATGTTCTTGATGTTCCTTTTGGCTTTCCCGTGACATCGGGTGCTGTAGGTGTCCTGGAGGGCAGGTAGTTTGCCCCCGGTGATACGTTGTGCAGACCGCACTACCATCTGGAGAGCCTTGCGGTTGAGAGCGGTGCAGTTGCCGTACCAGGCGGTGATACAGCCCGACAGGATGCTCTCGATTGTGCATCTGTTAAAGTTTGTGAGTGTTTTAGGTGACAAGCCAAATGTCTTCAGCCTCCTGAGGTTGTTGCGCCTTCTTCACCATGCAGTCGGTGTGGGTGGACCATTTCAGTTTGTCCTTGATGTGTACGCCAAGGAACTTGATGCTTTCCACCTTCTCCACTGTAGCCAATGAACAGCATTCTTACATAGGTATTCCTCTTGTCCAGGTGGGTTAGGGCAGTGTGCAGTGTGATGGTGATTGCATCATCAGTGGACCTATTGGCGCGGTAAGCATATTGGAGTGGGTCAAGGGTATCTGGTAGGGTGGAGGTGATATGGCCCTTGACTGGTCTCTCAAAGTACTTCATGATGACAGAAGTGAGGGCAATGGTGCAATATGTAGTCATTTATTTAGTCATTTAGTTCAGTTTACTTAGCTTTCTTGGGAACAAGAACAATGGTGGCCGTCTTGGAAGCATGTGGGGACAACAGACTGGGATAGAGTTTGGTGGAATATGTCTGTAGACTCACCAGACAGCTGGTCTGCGCATGCCCTGAGGACACGGCTAGGGATGCAGTCTGGGCCGGCAGCCTTGCGAGGGTTACCACGTTTAAATGTTTTACTCACATTGTCCAAGGAGAAGGAGAGCCCACAGGCTTTGGTCGCGGGCCGTGTCAGTGGCACTGTATTGTCCTCAAAGCGACCAAAGAAGTTGTGTATTTTATCTGGGAGCAAGATGTCGGTGTCTGTCAACGGGGCTGGTTCTTTTAGTAATCCGTGATTGACTGTCACATTGACTGTCACATACGTCTCGTGTTTGAGCCATTGAATTGCGACTCTAGTTTGTCTCTATACTGACGCTTTGTTTGTTTCACTGCCCTGCGGAGGGAATAGCTGCACTGTTTGTAGTTGGTTGTGTTTACGCTCGACTTGCCCTGATTAAAAGCGGTGGTTCGCACTTTAAATCCACGGTTTCAAGTGAGGGAAGGTTTTAATGGTCACAGAGGGTACGACAGCTCCGATGCACTTGCTAATAAACTTGCAAGATGGCAAGTTGTCAAGAAGCAGTGCGGCTAGGTTGGGTTGTGTTTCGGAGGACACACTGCTTTCGACCTTCGCCTCTCCTGAGTCCGTATGGGAGTTGCAGCCATGAGACAAGACTGCCACTATTACCAATTGGATACCATGCAATTGGGGATAAAAAGGGGCTAAATAAAAACAACATGTTATTGTTTGAGGCTATCCGGAACATATCCCAGTCCACGTGATTGAAGGAATCTTGAAGCGTAGCATACAGACCTGAGCATGGGCGTTTCCTGTTTTAGTTTTTGTCTATAGGCTGGGAGCAACAAAATGGAGTCTCGGTCAGATTTGCCGAAGGCAGGGCGGGGGAGGGCTTTGTATGCGTCGCGGAAGTTTGAGTAGCAATGATCCAGAAAGCTACCAGCTCTTGTCGCGCATTCGATATGCTGATAGAATTTAAGTATGGTTCTTAGGTTAGCTTTGTTAAAATCCCCAGCTACAATAAATGCAGCCTCAGGATATATGGTTTCCAGTTTACATAGAGTATAAGATCGCAGGTCCAGGGTGGAGGTCCGAACAAAGGATCCGCTTCGGGAAAGTCGTATTCCTGGTCGTAATGATGGTAAGTTGACATCGCTTTTATATCCAATACTTCTTCCCGGCTGTATGTAATAACACTTGAGATTTTCTGGGCAAACAATGTAAGAAATAATACATAAAAAAAAAAAATACTGTATAGTTTCCTAAGGACCTGGAACGAGGCGGTCATCTCTGTCGGCGCCATCTTGCAACCGACTGACTGGGTTTATGTGACAATACTGTTCGCCCACTGAGCTAAAGCCTAGGCATTAGAATCCATTACACTGCGACACCGTCGATGCACCACATAAAACTCAAACTATCCCTCCACACAGGGAGAAAGAAAAATCATCCAAGTATTGACCTTGCAATTTGAGTTCACTCTTGCGGTCTGTTCCAGCTACATTTTTTCCAGTTTATAGCCACTCCATTTCACTGGGCACCGTTCGGAATGTGTAGTTGTCTTTTTTCCTAATAGATCGACAGCTCTAATACCACAGTTTAATGAACTAATGTGTCTATTTTAGATTTTTTTCCCCCATTATTAAACTGCTTTTGTTGTCGAAAGAGTTAATTGTTTTTTGCTGATATTATGATGAATGATAAATATATTATGCCCATATGACCTAAAGGAATAATCCTTTTTGAGTTTTCCCAGAATCAAGGTAGGTCTTTATTTTAGTTGCCTTATACCCAATGCATTTGCTATAACATAGTGCACGTGGCCAATCATTTTTTTTTGCGTAGATCTGATCTCACATTGCAGATAGAAGTGAAATGCATGCTGGTTGATATAATCTAATCCGACGATACTGACCTGTGTGACTGAATATTTTCTAGACTCTTCTTTTCTCTATTCAAGCAAACACCATGAACAGAATGTTTGCTTTGAGATTCATAGCCATGACTCGCCTGAGCACTAAAAGTAACACTTTCCCTGATTTGGACAGGATCCACTCTCCAAGTACCTCATCCTTCTCCTGAGTGCCTCCTGCAATCTGGAATGCGTGGGAGTAACCTCTAGGAAACGGTTCGGTCTTATCCAGGGAAAAGTGGGCCGCGCTCTCAAAGACACACAGCCACACTCCATCAAACACGTAACCGGGCGAGCGTGGGTGGCGCCGAAATATACACAACACTGCGGCCTCTTCACCTATTTATCCCACTTAATTTTCTCAGCTCTTCACCTCTAACCTTTCACTATGCTGGTGTTTGTATTGGAAGGATTGCCACCACTGTCTGTGAACCGTCTGTCCGGGCTCCCCCTGGAGAATCTGGCTTTGTTTACTGAACAGACATGCTACTACACACACACACACACACACACACACACACACACACACACACACACACACACACACACACACACACACACACACACACACACACACACACACACACACACACACACACACACACACACACACACACACACACACACACACACACACACACACACACACACACTTCCCCTCCTTGAGTCTACTTGTGTATAGTGTGTGTATAGCGGAGTGTGGTGCTCACCAGTCCTAATGTTTTATGGATGGTACTCATTATCAAGACAATGTCACTTAAGGGCTGTCATTCACAGGCTAATGTGTCGGTAAACCCTCTATGAGAGAGAGAGAGAGAGCGGATTGAGGAGGTAGAGAGAGAAAGAGTGGATTGAGGGGGTAGAGAGAGCTAGAATTGAGGAGGTAGAGAGGGGGATGGAGGAGATAGAGAGAGAGAGAGAGGGTTGAGGGGGTAGAGAGAAAGAGAGAGAGAGAGAGAGAGAGAGAGAGAGAGAGAGAGAGAGAGAGAGAGAGAGAGGATTGAGGAGGAGAGAGAGAGAGAGAGAGAGAGAGAGAGAGAGAGAGAGAGAGAGAGAGAGAGAGAGAGAGAGAGAGAGAGAGAGAGAGAGAGAGAGAGAGAGATTGAGAGGGGATTGAGGGGGTAGAGAGAGAGAGAAGATTGAGGAGGTAGAGAGAGTGGATTGAGGAGGTAGAGAGAGAGTGGATTGAGGAGGTAGAGAGAGAGTGGATTGAGGAGGTAGAGAGAGAGAGCGGATTGAGAAGGTAGGGAGAGAGAGCCGATTGAGGTGATAGAGAGAGCTAGGCTTGAGGAGGTAGAGAGAGCTAGGCTTGAGGAGGTAGAGAGATAGAGAGGGTTGATGAGAGAGAGAGAGAGAGAGAGAGAGAGAGAGAGAGAGAGAGAGAGAGAGAGAGAGAGAGAGAGAGAGAGAGAGAGAGAGAGAGGTGATAGAGAGAGCTAGGCTTGAGGAGGTAGAGAGAGCTAGGCTTGAGGAGGTAGAGAGAGAGAGAGGATGGAGGAGGTAGAGAGAGAGCAGATTGAGGTAGAGAGAGAGAGTGGATTGAGGAGTTAGAGAGAGAGCTGGTTGAGGAGGTAGAGAGAGAGAGAGCAGATTGAGGAGGTAGAGAGAGAGTGGATTGAGGAGGTAGAGAGAGAGAGCGGATTGAGAAGGTAGGGAGAGAGAGCGGATTGAGGAGATAGAGAGAGCTAGGCTTGAGGAGGTAGAGAGAGCTAGGCTTGAGGAGGTAGAGAGATAGAGAGGGTTGATGAGAGAGAGAGAGAGAGAGAGAGAGAGAGAGAGAGAGAGAGAGAGAGAGAGAGAGAGAGAGAGAGAGAGAGAGAGAGAGAGAGAGAGAGAGAGAGAGAGAGAGAGAGAGAGAGAGAGAGAAAGGATTGAGGAGGGAGAGAGAGAGAGAGTAGAGAGAGAGAGGATTGAGGAGGTAGAGAGAGAGAGAGGATGGAGGAGGTAGAGAGAGGGGGGGGGTTGAGGAGGTAGAGAGAGAAAGTGGATTAAGGAGGTAGAGAGAGAGAGCGGATTGAGGAGGTAGAGAGAGAGCGGTTTGAGGAGGTAGAGAGAGTGGATTGAGCTAGAGAGAGAGAGAGTGGATTGAGGAGTTAGAGAGAGCGGATTGAGGAGGTGGAGAGAGAGAGAGCGGATTGAGGAGGTAGAGAGAGGGCGGATTGAGGAGGTAGAGAGAGAGCGGATTGAGGAGGTAGAGAGAGAGCGGATTGAGCTAGAGAGAGAGAGAGAGAGTGGATTGAGGAGTTAGAGAGAGCGGATTGAGGAAGTGGAGAGAGAGAGCGGATTGAGGAGGTAGAGAGAAAAAACGGATTGAGGAGGTAGAGAGAGGGAGAGAGGTAGAGAGGTTTGAGGAGGTAGAGAGAGAGAGAGGATTGAGGAGGTAGAGAGAGAGAAAGGTTTGAGGAGGTAGAGAGAGAGCTGATTGAGGAGGTAGAGAGAGAGAAACCAGATTGAGGAGGTAGAGAGAGAGAGAGAGAGAGAGAGAGAGAGAGAGAGAGAGAGAGAGGTTTGAGGAGGTAGAGAGAGAGAGAGGGTGGTTTGAGGAGGTAGAGAGAGAGAGAGGTTTGAGGAGGTAGAGAAAGAGAGAGAGGTTTGAGGAGGTAGAGAGAGACAGCGGGTTGAGGAGGTAGAGAGAGAGAGAGCGGATTGAGGAGGTAGAGAGAGATGATGATTGAGGAGGTAGAGAGAGAGAGGGGGGGGTCAGGAGGTAGAGAGAGAAAGTGGATTAAGGAGGTAGAGAGAGAGCGGATTGAGGAGGTGGAGAGCGAGAGCGGATTGGGGAGGTAGAGAGAGAGAGAGCGGATTGAGGAGGTAGAGAGAGAGCGGATTGAGGAGGTAGAGAGAGAGAGCGGTTTGAGGAGGTAGAGAGAGAGAGTGGATTGAGGAGGTAGAGAGAGAGCGGATTGAGGTAAAGAGAGAGAGAGCGGTTTGAGGAGGTAGAGAGAGAGTGGATTGGGGAGGTAGAGAGAGAGCGGATTGAGGTAAAGAGAGAGAGTGGATTGAGGAGTTAGAGAGAGAGCGGGTTGAGGAGGTAGAGAGAGAGAGCGGATTGAGGAGGTAGAGAGAGAGCAGATTGAGGAGGTAGAGAGAGAGAGAGCGGATTGAGGAGGTAGAGAGAGAGAGCGGATTGAGGAGGTAGAGAGAGAGAAACCAGGTTGAGGAGGTAGAGAGAGAAAGTGGATTAAGGAGGTAGAGAGAGCGGATTGAGGAGGTAGAGAGAGAGAGAGCGGATTGAGGAGGTAGAGAGAGAGAGCGGATTGAGGAGGTAGAGAGAGAGAGAGCGGATTGAGGAGGTAGAGAGAGAGAGCGGATTGAGGAGGTAGAGAGAGAGAAACCAGATTGAGGAGGTAGAGAGAGAGAAAGCGGATTGAGGAGGTAGACAGAGAGAGCGAGCAGATTGAGTAGGTAGACAGAGATGGGAGGATTAGACAGAGATGATTGAAGAGTGAAGGGGAGGGGGACAGAAGAGGGAGAAAGACTGTCTTGTGAGGGGAGGAAATCTCTCCCACACATACACAATATTCCCATAAATACATCCCCACTTGCTCAAACATACTCTCACACAATCCTGCACAGAAACAAGATATAATCCTACTGAGCAGCATGTTAGTCTCTTTTCAGCAATGACACCAAAACCTAACTCCTCAGCCCTTTTGAACCCCTCAGACCAGACTATATTGACCTCCCAGTGATATGAGCTGTTTGCATTATATTACAGTGTCACCCCATCCAGCAGTGGATGTCTAGAAGATTAATGGCGGCGCTAACCTCGTATTTATCATCCGGGCCGAGGAGTAATGTGACACCTTCCTAATCGGAATGTATTTCATTGGGCTGTTATGGTGCTCGGTCCTGGCGCCTGCGAGTGTGTGTATGGGGGAAGGGGAGAGGGTTGTGTGTGTGTGTGTGTGTGTGTGTGTGTGTGTGTGTGTGTGTGTGTGTGTGTGTGTGTGTGTGTGTGTGTGTGTGTGTGTGTGTGTGTGTGTGTGTGTGTGTGTGTGTGTGTGTGTGTGTGTGTGTGTGTGTGTGTGTGTGTGTGTGTGTGTGTGTGTGTGCCTGCGTTCATCTAACAGCGCTATCTCCCCTCCCTTTAATTAAATAAAGACGATGTTCTTCTCACTCTCACTCTGGGGCCAAGCTCAGAAGATCCTCTCCTCTGATCCTCTCGTCTCCTCATGCTTATCTGGGTACCCGTCTCCCTCTATCCCCCTTCTCCCTCCCTTTGTCTCTTTTTGGCACTCAGCAGAAATCAAGATGGATGTCCCCAGTGTAGATGAGCGATAGAGAGTCCAAAAGGGTGAGATTGGGCTTGATCATGCCTCTGGCCGTAGTCAGATTAGCTTTAGTACACCGAGGTTTGGCAGTCACACAGGGTTAGACACCCAGTCTCTGAAGAGTCTGAGGAGGACTGGAGGTTCTTTATGGCTTAGGGTTCCCATGAGTCAGGGCTATGTACCAATAGTCTCTCTTTTATCCTGAATTGTGCACTTGTTCGCTTCCCTTCATGCATTTTGTTAAAAAGCAAACTGCTATTGCAACCTCTTTGCAAAAAGGAATTGAGACCAAAAGCTCAAGAGAAATGTCAAGTGTTTAATACCAAGGCTGCCGTCAGCTGAGTGCGTACATTTAGAAAGCTCACAACACGTCCTATTCTCTTCCCCCCCTTCGGTCGTCACCTCCCCAGCCATACATTTTATGACCCCAATGAGTTTCCCTCCTTTTTTCCTCTGTGGAATGTCCACGCTCCTCTCTTTGTTTAGCCAGATGTCAGAATCACACCTCGTCCATCTTCTGTGCCTGACCCTGCTCTCTGATCCGAGGCAATTTCCCCTTAACTGGTTAGGTCAACCTTTAAAAACTAGCGTACACACAGTTTCATGACTCCATTAATACTCACAGTAATCATTCACTAGGCAGGATACAAATAAACTAAAGAATCCATCAATTTGAAAGGAAATGACTGGTACTGTACAGTATATGGAAACTTAACCATGCCTAAACCAATTCAATGCTTTTAAGTGTGTAGGGATTAGGGAATGAGTGCACAGTTCGGGAATGAAGGGTGTTCGCTATTGGACGAAATCTAACAGAAACATGCAGTTGATGTATATTATGGATATATCATTATGTTATGGATTTCACCTGACATTCAAAATGGTATGACAGCTTGCCAGTTGTAATGTATATGATTGTGATTGCAATTTGACGATTGCTTAAAAAGGACATGGGTTGAATTGAATTAACAGTATTTTCACTGCTTTGAAAATGAGCAGTCAGAGAGGAGCCTTTGGTTGTGATGGCATTTAATGATTACAGATAGAGAGAGATAAAATGACTGTTAGGTTATCAACTCAAAATGACATCAGAGAAATGTTCTGTTGCAGCATCAACATCAGCGCGCACGCACACACACTCACTGATTACTTGGCCGGCATACTAATGGTGCATATGATACTGTGGACAAATTGACATGTTTTTCTGGCCATCTGTGCTTCTGTGTCTCTCTCCCCTTATTTCTCTCTCTTTCTCCATCTCTTTCTTTCACTCCCCCTCTCTCCCCCTCTCTCTCTCTCTCTCTCTCTCTCTCTCTCTCTCTCTCTCTCTCTCTCTCTCTCTCTCTCTCTCTCTCTCTCTCTCTCTCTCTCTCTCTCTCTCTCTCTCTCTCTCTCTCGCTCTCTCGCTCTCTCCCCCTCCCTCCCTCCCCCCTCTGACCCGACACACAGTCTGATTCTGATGCTGTTCCACAGCATTGATTATTCAGGTTATACCCACTTTTCCCTAGTAATTCATTAATGTAGTAGGAGAGGCATGACAAAGTGGTTGGCTGTGTGTGTTTGTGTCTGTGCTTGTGTGCGTGTGTGTTTATCTAGGTGGTTGAATGGCCCTTGTTCTGTGCTTGCGTGTGTATGTGTCTCTATATTAATATGTTAGTGTGTATGCATTGGTGTGTGTGTGTGTGTGTGTGTGTGTGTGTGTGTGTGTGTGTGTGTGTGTGTGTGTGTGTGTGTGTGTGTGTGTGTGTGTGTGTGTGTGTGTGTGTGTGTGTGTGTGTGTGTGTGTGTGTGTGTGTGTGTGTGTGTGTGTGTGTGTGTGTGTGTAAAATAAGTGGAGGGATTGGTCATGGATAAAGGGGTTGTGCAGTGCAAAGACAGAGGAATTTGCCGAAATGAATGAATAAAGAATAACAATCCTATCCTGGTAATTGCCTGTTACACACAAAAGTAAATGTCAAAGCCTCTGGCCAATTACAGGCAGTTACTAGGTAAAGCCCACAGTCTTATGGCATGGCCATTACAGAACAATCTCTGTCTTAGTCAAGCATTCAAAGCAATGGATTGGAGGGGCTTATGTTCTAATCAGCAATCACATCAGTAGCAAGCACTTGAGATTGAATGCTGGAAGAGAGTATTCACACACACATGCTCACACACACACACTCTCGCAACGAGGTCTGTTCTTCCCCCGCTCAGAGATTATGCAGCCTGCTTTCTTGTGTACTCTTTGCCAATCTGCCATTTATGTGCTTGAATACATTTCAACCCTTTGAAGCTTTTTGTCCCCTTGCCAAGCCCATTGTAAGGACAACAAAGTTGAAAAAGTTAGCCGACAAAGTTTGAAGCGAAAGTTTAGAATAAGGACGGCTCCCCCCGAAACAAACAGACTAAATGTTTTGACTGCGCCAGTCAGGTATCCATCGCCGTGTGTCAAGAGAACCACCTTTGAGGTGAGGAGATGAACTTGAAACACCTTGTGTGAAGGAGGGAGAGCTAATAGGAGAAATGAGGCAGAGGTGAATGTTCCAGACACATTGTCGCTGTACGGTTGTCGGTTGAGTCACAGGCGCCATCGGGATGCTTCGTTTCTGATATTTTAAGGTCAGATGTCTGATTAGACTGCTTGCAGGTGAAAAGAATGGTACTTTGACAAAAGAAGGCATTTTCTGATGCTTTTGTGTTCAGTTCGGAACATATTTGACTGACTCAGAAGGTCAAATATACCCAAGAGGGATATCTGATTTGTTGAACTGTTATGGCTGCTGACTTCATTTTTTAACTGCTTTTTCGTCAACACACACCACATTTCGAAACCTTAAAGGGCAAAGGCTTGTTGAGCTTGTGCTTGGCTATGTAACTATCAAGTCCTCACGGTTCAAATACACCCTCCGCTATATTAGGTTCTGTTCCCAGTTTTCACATCTCAACTGTGAAGTTCTCAAAGGGGCACACACTGCACAGAAGACTTGGTTGTTTGCTTTTGTTTGTTTCTCGACCTCCTCCTCACTAAAAACCTCATAGATTCTTCTTTGTCGTGACCAATAGGGTGCAAGGACATCATCCAAGACTTGTGAAGTCAGTGCCACTTTGCCCCTGAGCACCTTGGCATCTTCTTAACACCAGTCCCCGTCTTTGAATGCTTATTCTTCCCCTGGAGGAGGGACAGTTTAGCCGTAGTCGCAGTTACCAGCTGCTAGCGGTCCCAATCCATTTCAATAGCCTCCAGTTAGCTTTCCCAATGCTGCCGCAAGCCATTTAGTGACACCTCAATCACATGCAGGCTAACTGCCAGCGACTGGCCAATGCCCCCAATGTCCTCTTGAGATCTCCCTTTTCTGACAATCCCAGAGTGAGATGAAGAATAGAGAGAGAGAGAAAGACGAAAATCAGGTCGAAAATTGTTCATCAGCAAACTGCAGACTGTTTATTCTCCACCCAATGATGCTCTGCTACAGGGGAAAGATCAGGGGATCAAGCATTATCTCACTGTCCCTCTCCTTACCCAGGCATCCTCACAGAGGTCTCTGCATGTGTACAAGTTCTAGGTCTACCCGTATCCACCGTCTTAACTGCCAGTTGGTATCAACTGTTGTTTGTAGTTCCTTTGAAAAGAAGAGTGTGAAGATGGAGGCCAAAAACACGAGGTAGACTGATCGCTAGCAATGAACTTATGTTTGAGAATCTTTACCGTTTTACTGGTGTGGACTGAGGGAGGATCCTGAACAATGAATTCCACCCTTAACATTTTGGATGCCAAGAGTGTGCAAAGCTGTCATCCAGGCAAAGGGTGGCTCCTTTGAAGAATCTAAAATCTAAAGTACATTTGGTTTTGTTTAGCACTTTTTCACTTACTACATGGTTCGATGTGTGTTATTTCATAGTTTTGATGTGTTCACTATTAGTCTAGATTGTAGAAAATAGTCCAAATAAAGAAAAACCCTTGAATGAGTAGGTGCGCCCAAACTTTTGACTGGCACTGAAAATAACAAAATGCGTTGCCCGTAGTGCCTTGCGGCTCTGCAAATGGCTGTGGCTGACACTTCAAAGTCTGAAAATGTTAGCATCATTAGCTTGCTAGCTCTCTTTTGCCAGGGTTTTGAAGGTGTTGTCAGGGATGCTGTGAAATTATGTGCATATGCGGTTTCAACGGCAGAGGGAAAATGTTTGGACTGCGCCTAGCTTCCAACGTACAGTATGACTAACACTCCACGCAGTATGCTGTCTATGCTGTCTATGTCTAACTGTATTGCAGACTGGGGAAAGAAGCAGCATTTCTATCACACAAGAAGACCAGAATTTGCATGGCATTAGCAGAAGTGCACCTTTTCTCGGCTAATTTCCACCGACTAAATAGCAGGGGTTGATCGCGGAGGCACGTCAAACACAACAATGCCTCCCCTCACATGAAACAAAAGGAGAAGTTAAACGGCTATATACATCACAACGCTGGGCTGCAATATTGAACAAGAGAATGTATAGCTCATTACTGTCAGTGTTTGCTCGAGTTCTGCCAACTAAAACAACAGTTTGTGTGCAAAGTTGTGAATTGTGGAGCAACCTTGTTGGAATGTTTGTGTTGTCATAAGTGAACTTCGCATGTGGATGATAATAGATGATTGAACAGACACATCACACAGTAGTTACCTCCATGAACATAACAGTCCATCACAGAAACGGTCATACGTGAAGCGGTAATTACAGCCCTCGTGGGTCCCTACTACAGCAATGGACTCTCTCAATATTGGAGGCCTACTGCACTGTACATGGTTGACCTTGTTAGTTGCCCTGAAAAATAGCATCTGCTGAACGACGGCAATGTACTGTAAACAAACGCTTCAGGCCTATTGTCACAATGAAACAAGGCAGCCTCTGCAAATCAGTGGCTACACACACACACACACGCACGCACGCACGCACGCACACACACACACACACACACACACACACACACACACACACACACACACACACACACACACACACACACACACACACACACACACACACACACACACACACACACACACACACACACACACACACACACACACACACACACACACACACACACACACACACCTCTTTTCCCTGTAGTACGTCAGTGGCAGAATCTCACTGGCAGCAACTCTTATTTAAAGATCCTAATTGAGACTTTCAATATGTAATAATGTAGTAGTTAATCCCCTGCTCCTGGGTCCGATCTCAATTCAGATACCACATGGGCAGGTAGAGTGGGGCTGGGTTCCACCAATAGGAGCCTCAGATGCTCTCTTTGGCACAGGCGGCCATTATAATGATAAGGCGTAGACAGTCAGTTAATGGAAACCTAAACTTGGAAAGGAGGCTATGGCAGTTGGGATGATGAACTATCAGACCTGTATGTGTGTGTGTGTGTGTGTGTGTGTGTGTGTGTGTGTGTGTGTGTGTGTGTGTGTGTGTGTGTGTGTGTGTGTGTGTGTGTGTGTGTGTGTGTGTGTGTGTGTGTGTGTGTGTGTGTGTGTGTGTGTGTGTGTGTGTGCGTGTGTGTGTGTATGTGTGTGTAGGTGTCTGAGTGTGTGTGTGTCTGAGTGTGTGTGTGTGTGTGTGTGTGTGTGTGTGTGTGTGTGTGTGTGTGTGTGTGTGTGTGTGTGTGTGTGTGTGTGTGTGTGTGTGTGTGTGTGTGTGTGTGTGTGTGTGTGTGTGTGTGTGTGTGTGTGTGTGTGTGTGTGTGTGTGTGTCTGAGAGAGGGTTTGTACAGTTTATAGGACCGGGTAAAATAATATGCACCTGTGAGAAAATTGGCATAATTTCTCTGGTTGTAGCTCTTTTGACGAAGTTAATCAAATGTTTACATTAGCATATTGAATATACACTGCTACCTCACAATCTATGTTCAAGTGAGAAGAAAATAAGCAAACAGCCAGCGTTCCCTTGGTAAATGGAGAAATGCCGGTGTAGGAAGAGGCACTTATCAAACGGTCCTTTCAAATGTGCTGGTTTTGCAAATATAACTCACAAGATGAAGATTGGTTGTGCTTATCTTGTTTCAAAAGCAAACACTCAACTGGCATGGGTAAAACCACATCTAAAATGATTTAAAGTGTAGATATGTACATTACAGTGGCGGCTGGTGGGAGGAGCTATAGGAGGAGGGGTTAATTGTAATAATGTCACGTCAACACAAATGAATTGTTTTTGCCCTGTTAAAAATGGTTCTCTCCTGCCGGTGTTTGATCTTGATGTTTGTAGGCCCGTAAGTTAGGAAGCACATTTTGTTCCCACGGTCTGTGGGAACTGTAGCATAGCGTAGCTAACGTTTGTCCAAATGAGGTCCAAAATCATACAGAAATATTGTGTTTTCAGTGAAATTACTCTGGAAAACGCATATCAAAGCCTATGTTTCTAAACAAATGGGTCCAGCAAAATATTGAAACAGGTTTCAACCCTATTATCCTAAAAGTAAGCGAGCGAAAAGAGCAACACTGCTTCATTGCTTTGCTGCTTATTCAGCAAAGTCGTCCAATATCTGGGATAACATTTGATGTCCAGTCAGCAGCCATTTTGGCAGCGCTGTATTTTCACATAACAGGCTCTGATAAGCTCGTGTTTTGCTAATGCATCCTGGCTATTGTGTCAGTTGCAGCCGTGTGCTGTTTTTCATAGACCAATAACCATTTGTTTCTAGTCTCTTGGGAGTTGGGCATGAAACAACCTTATTGGTAAAGAATGTGCAAAACACACACGGCATTTAATCAGGCCAAGTGCTGCCGGTACAACATCAAGATGAGATAAAAACCTATCACGTGTACTTATGGGAGGTAGAAATATTAGCCATGCCACTACCGGTATATTATGGAACACATTTGTGCTAAGCTAATGGAGTGGATATATGATCTGTGTTTGCTTAACTAGTGCGTTTCTAAAAAAAAAGCCTGCTTGGTACGAAAGCTGCAAAGATGTCGCTGTGGCAAAATACCTTGATTTTCAGAGTGAACTGGTTGTATTGGGAGATAAGGAGTGATTGTTGTGAAGCTATGAAAACGGCATTGTGCAATAGGGTCTAGTTTATGAAGTATGTAATTGCAGTGGTTTTTCTGTAAGAGCGGGCTCTGTTGGTTTCTGCCAGAATGCCACGCTAGTCACAGAGGAATGCTGTTTTGTCTATTCAGAGAAGCACACCCACTCTCATGGCTTCTGGGTTTTCCATAAAACTGCATGAGTGCAAGGGCAGGGGGTGGGAGTGGTCTCTCTACCTCTAGGCCTTCCTCCCTTTCTCTCCTCCCCCTCGCTCTCTGTGTGTCTCTCTCTCCATTCTCTATCCCTCCCTGGCTCCCTCCCTCCCTCCCTCGCTCTCTCTCTATCCCTTCCTTTCACTCTCTATCTCCCTCTCCATCCTCTCTCCCCCTATATTCTCTCTTTCCCACTTTCTCCCTTCTCTTCTCTTCTATTTCCTCTCTCCTCTCTCGGAAGTGATATTATTCATCCTCCCACAGACCGTGGTTGGGTGGTGGGGTAGATGTCAAGATGCCAGGAGTATATGGTGCAGAGGCGCTGTGTGTGAACAGAGGATCACGTTCTCATACTCTGACCATGGCTCATTTGTCCAATCGGGTCTGGTTGCAGCAGATAGCTTCTCACGCCACAGATATTGTGAGACATACAAGCTCAGACAGGATGTCAAAATTGTACCAGAGAGCATGGTGCATTACCGCCACCAACAGCACAGGGGGTGAAATTACATATAGGATTATAAGATGCACTACATGACCAAAAGTATGAGATGCTCGTCAAGCATTTCATTCAAAAATCATGGGCATTAGTTGTTGTTCCTCCCCTTTTGTGCTATAACAGCCTCCACTCTTCTGGAAAGGCTTTTTACTAGATGTTGGAACATTGCTGGGGGACTTGCTTCCATTCAGCCACGAGCATTAGTGAGGTCGTGCACTGATTTTGCGCGATTAGGCCTGGCTCGCTGTCGGCGTTCCAGTTCATCTCAAAGGTATTTGATGGGGTTAAGGTTAGGGCTCTATGCAGGTTAGTCAAGTTCTTCCACACTGATCTTGACAAACCATTTTTCTGTATGGACCTCGCTTCTGCGGCTGCTTGGTCATGGAAACCCATTTCATGAAGCTCCAGACGAACAGTTCTTGTGCGGACGTTGCTTCCATACGCAGTTTGGAACTCGGTAGTGAGTGTTGCAACCGAGGACAGGCGATTTTTACGCACTTCAGCACTCGGCGGCCCCATTTTGTGAGTTAGTGTTGCCTACCACTTTGCGGCTGAGCCGTTGTTGATCCTAGTCGTTTCCACTTCCCAATAACAGCACTTACAGTTGACAGCGCAGCTCTAACAGGGCAGAAATTTGACAAACTGACTTGTTGGAAAGGTGGCATTCTATGACGGTGCCACGTTGAAAGTCACTGAGCTCTTCAGAACGGGCCATTCTACTGCCAATGTTTGTCTTTGGAGATTGCGTGGCTGTGTGCTCAATTTTATAGACCTGTCCGCAACAGGTGGGCTGAAATAGCCGAATCCACTAATTTGAAGGGTTGTCCACATACTTTTGGACATGTAGTGTAGGTACTAGCTAGTGTGTGCTAGGTAGTTAGCTAGTGTGTATTAGAGCTAGTGTTGTAGCTAGTGTGTAGGTACTAGCTAGTTAGAGTGTACCAGTTACCTAGCCTAGCTGATGTGTATTTAAAAAATAATTTATTTTACTTGGCAAGTCAGTCGTGTACTAGCTAGCTGCACAAGCAATAGTGGTTAACATAACGCCATGGATCAGAGCTAGTGCCTCCCGGTATTTGCGTAGCACACTGATGCCCTGGAACAATGCTACTAACTTACGTGATACATGAGACCAAGGAACGTCTACACCACTCTGGGAAGCGACCCGTCCAGACTGCTATAGTGTGCCCAGTTCTATCATCCCCTCTCCACCCTTGTTCTGTTCTCCTCCTCCTCCTCCCTCCCTCTCTCTGTCTCTCTCTTTCTTTCTTTTCCCACCTCACTCTCTCTGCCTGATCTGTCCTCTCCTCAGCCACATCTTTATATTTTTCTCCCTCCATCTCCCCTGTTTTCTGGTTCATAACATGTAACACGATTTGGCCCTCCCCTGTTCATGCGGCATAAATATAATCCTGGCGATTTCAGGTTGGCGGCTGTTAAATCTACCGTTTTCTCTCTCTCTCTCTCTCTCTTTCTCACACAGACACACAAACACACACAATGGGTTCTTGAGATGCTGCACATTTGTACGGTAATGAGTTTCTTTCCCTGTGAAACACGGCGCTCATACAGAAGAGTCCTTCAATCGACGGCGGCGACGCGAGCACAAAACACTATGCACTTCCAAATCGGCCTCACCACAAGAGCAAACAAACACACGGCTCCTTGAGTGCATGGGGGAACCCTAAGAAGAGGAAAATAAAGATTTCAATAGATTGCAGAAGGGAAGTCGCAAGCTATTGACAATCGGCTCGCAAGAGCTTATGTATGCCATGCTTTTATCATTGTCCCATAGAAAAGGCATTAAAGTGTTCTATGGGATTGATTTAACCATGTGTTGGCCAATGTCATCAAGGTCAATTGAAAAACAGACAGTTGTGTGTTGTGATGATGCTATTCACCACCCTTGTGTCCCTGAAGATTACCAGTTTTGTGTAACCTTGTGTGTGTGTGCGTGTGCACATGCGTGTGTTTCCACGTGCACATGGCCTCTTTGTGTGTGTTCTCCCATGGGTGTGCGTGTGTATGACGTGTGTGTGTGTGTGTTTGACTCTGTATGCCAGTGTGCAGCGGAGCAGCCCAACAGGGCACTGGGATAATCACTCACCAGTCTGTTGGTCAGGGTCGTGTACTGGGGGACCATCCATCTGAACAGCTGCTCTAAGACTGAGATAGAGGAGTAGAGGAGGGCGGGGGAGAGAGGGAGAGGGAAGGGTAAAAAGAGGTAGAGGAGATATCATGTGGGTAAGAGAGAGAAAGAAAGTGAGAGAAATAAGAGAGGGACAGGTTAAAATATAGAGGAAGTGTGAGAGGGAGACAGTGCTAGCTAGTTTGGTGAGATTGCTATTTGGACAAGGACATGGTAGGTCTAGTATTGATGATGCCTATTTGGACAAGGACATGGTAGGTCTAGTATTGATGATAAATATTTGGACAAGGATATGGTAGGTCTAGTATTGATGATAATTATTTGGACAAGGACATGGTAGGTCTAGTATTGATGATAATTATTTGGACAAGGACATGGTAGGTCTAGTATTGATGAGAACTATTTGGATAAGGACACGGTAGGTCTAATATTGATGAGATAACTTTTTGGATAAGGACATGGTAGGTCTAATATTGATGAGATAACTTTTGGGATAAGGACATGGTAGGTGGGCTGAATTCACATAGTATCACTATAGTAAACTGAAAATATATGAACTTGGCCTCTGTTCCATTGTTAGTTTTTCTTGCAGCTATGAAACACCAGCTTGTTAAAACTGTTGAATTCAGTTAAACTCGTCCTGCTAAGATCTAGTCACAGATAGCAACTTGACAGTAACAAAGCAACCCTTAAAAAGATATATGCACCTAATTATCATTGACCTTTGGTGATTAGGTAAACAAGCAAATCTCCCTTGAGGCTTCTCAAAGTTCAAACTCCAGAACAAAAGCGAGACTGCAGAGGTGAAATGGCTTTGGCATTTCCTGTACCCACACCCGGGGACAAGATACTGTCACTTCCTTGTTCCAGCCACAGCAGGTGCTTTTAAACCCAATTACTGGCGCAAGAAATGTCATCAGAACCCGTCACTCATAACAACAAAGGGTGAGATGATAGAGAGAATGTTAGCTTGCTAGCTTGTAAGCCTTGACATAAACAGACACCGGCGGCAATGTTCTAATAAACAGGGAGACAACAGAGGAACTCGGGTGGGACGAGCATCTCTGAAAACATTACATATGACTGTCAGAGGCTTGTTTGTTCTGAGGTCGGGAGGAGGTTGGGGAAAAGTAAATAAGTTCCACAAATAAACTCCTTTAAGCTGCCGGTGTCAGAAGCTTTCATGTGGATGCTGCACTTGAGGGCATAGCTTAGCTTAGCTTGAGGAATGTTATTACACATGCCCACTGATCTGGTGGCGATGCGTGAGAAACGGTCCTGACGCTAGTCTTAAATCAAACCGCCCCTTTGTGAGAGAGCGAGAGAGAGAGATGTATGGAGGGAAGGAAAGAGAGAAAAGGATGGTGACAGGAGGTATGAGCGAGTGAGAGAGAGAGAAAAGAGAGAGAGAAGGGCAAAAGAATGATTGTGAAAGAGGGGGGAAGAGAAAATTGAAGCAGGTCATGGAAGAAGATGGAAAGAAGGAGGCTTTTTTGAGAGAGAGAGAGAGAGAGAGAGAGAGAGAGAGAGAGAGAGAGAGAGAGAGAGAGAGAGAGAGAGAGAGAGAGATGAGCGGAAAGAGGTAAGATAAAAGACTACTGCATGTGTCATGCGTAATAGGTGCAGCCAGCATCCCGAGCTCATGGGCTGCCACTCTGACTTAGCCCGCACCCTTTTTGACAGGGGGGGCGGACGGTTGCTAGGGGGACTTATGCCTCTGTTGAGCGTTCCAACGGGATACATTCTATAACTCCAATCATATGACACATAGCAATAACCCAGAGGGAATCTTGAGTGGGTGTAAATGCCGCTTCATGCAAACTTCTTTGAACTCTATTAATGTAATATTTCTCCACTGTGGAACCATGGTTGAGACGGGTAGACGTGGAGGGTGAGGGATGGGTACACGATGCCCTATGCCATCTGTAGAGATGCCATTTGACCTTGCGGTTGAAATCGGTGGGCGAGCGGTACAGCGGTTCTGCCTTAATTAAGCCGGATAGAGTCCTTGAGCTCTTGAATCTTACCTCTTGTGTGGCATCTGGAAGATACTGTTCAAAACAACTGAGATATAGCCTTACGTTGTTGGAGTAAAAAGTTTAAGGAACCTGCCATGTTTTATTTATGATTTTGGACTATGTAATGACTGTATTGTTTACCCCTGACCAAATGAGGAAAGGGAACAGTTCATGAAAGGCAAAAACTGTATTTGTCTTGCACCAATTCCTTGTGGCAGTTCTGTCTTTGCGTGTGTGGACACAATTAAGGAAGGGGTTGACTTAATAGTCGTGCCTGGTATTTTTGTGGGCATTTCTTGGGGAGAACAACAACAGTTTCCATGCAATCCATTTTATAAGATGGGCAAGGCATTGCATGTTATTCACAAACATAAAGAGCTCTCTTGAAACCCAACGGACTTATTTGAAGCAAAACTGAGGCAAGGCGCACGAAAGATGAGTTTGTTATGAAGGTTGGTTAGGGGTATTGTTTATTTTTTTAACAATTTTATCCCAGACCAAACTTATTAAAAACAGTTGCATCCATAAGATTCTGATGTTAGCATTTGTTTCCCA